>NC_143161.1:22711846-23011846 GCF_041381405.1 Jatropha curcas
ATTCCTAATTTCTCTTGGTTGTGTGAAAAAAGATTTATTAACACATTTACTTCTCTTACATAGGTTGAAGTAGGGGCGATGGGCACCCGACTCCAACATTGGATTGAGGCGGATCCCCACTTCAGGCGATCAGATGCTCTGTCTCGGCGACGGTTTGTTTATCACATCCTGTTCTGAGACGTTATTACCTGGGTGAGCGAGTGAACTTCCAGGTTAGGGGCTGCCGCTCGGTTCCTCTTCCTCCCCCTGAGGACATGCGAGCGGGCAAACA
Source organism: Jatropha curcas (assembly GCF_041381405.1). Lineage (NCBI taxonomy): Eukaryota > Viridiplantae > Streptophyta > Magnoliopsida > Malpighiales > Euphorbiaceae > Jatropha > Jatropha curcas. The sequence goes on from NC_143161.1 coordinate 22,712,118, forward strand.
GATGGTTCTTACAGATGTCCATACTGAGGGTATCCCGTACATGGAATTGATCCAAGGTGGAGATTACGACGAATTCTGCCAGGTGTTTCTGATGCGGCCCATCGGCTCCAGGTTCGACAGTCTCCCGAGGTCGACTCCTTCCCAGCCGCTTGGCACAACGTTCCTCTCGGGCTTCTGGTTCTTCGGCCAGGACTCCAAGGAGGAGGCCTGAGGCCCAGCCTCTTCTTCTACTCCGGTGGAGGGTCCGTCTCGAGCTGGCCCTAGTCATTTGGTTGGTGCCTTCAGGATTCCCCAGGCTATTTCAGAGGCTACCAGGCCTGTCCATCGGGGCTTGGCCAACTTGCACCTTCCATACAGCATTTCCTATTACACTCCTGAGGGTACTTCGTCTCTTAGGGAGGTATCCCTGGACCGTGTGAATCACCTGGCTCTTCCTCCTGATGACATTAATGAGGTAATGACTGGTAAATCTCTCATAAAAAGATTCATAAGAGATTTGTACATTGACTTTGTATTTTTGTGCGATTTCCAGGTTCCTGACGGCTTGATCCGTCAGATGATGGAGCTAATCCTTGGAATGCAGGAGGAACTACGTCAGCTTGGACACTGCAGGCTTTTGACGACCAGAGGCGGAGGAGGTCTCGCCGCTGATGGTTTGCTAGATTCTTTGCTTTCCTTTACTTTCTTTCCCTCTTTATTTTCCTGTATTGAATCTTGACCTGTATTTCTGTACTCCACTTATTTGTACCTGCACGTGATTAAGACTTGACAATATGTAGGTATGAGATTTGGAGCAGAAAAGGAAAAAAAAAAAAAAAGTACAAACATTTGTTTCTTTTTTTTTTGGAAGAGAAGAGGAAAAAGTTATTTTTTTTTATTTTATTCCTATTTATTTTTTTTCATTTTTCTTTTTTTTTTTTTTTTTTTTTTTTTTTTTTTATGCCTGCCTTGGCTGGGCAGGGCGTGTGCGCCCATCACTGGGCGCGCGTGCCCGCCCTGCTTGGGGCTGGCATGTCGCGCACCATCTGGGGCGCGTGCCCGCCCTGCTGGGCGGGCAGTGTGCGCCAAGACTGGGCGCGCGGGCCCGCACCTGCTGGGGCGGGTCTGTGCGCCCACTCTGGGCGGGCGTGCCCGCCCTAGCTGGGCGGGCATGTCCGCCCACGCTGGGCGGGCGTGCCCGCCCTAGCTGGGCGGGCATGTCCGCCCACGTTGGGCGGGCGTGCCCGCCCTGCCTGGGCGGTGCATGTGTGCCCACGCTGGGCGGCGTGCCCGCCCTAGCTGGGCGGGCATGTCCGCCCACGCTGAGCGGGCGTGCCCGCCCTTCCTGGGCGGCATACCCGCCTTAGAGGGCGCGGGCAGCCGCCCTTAGGCGCGACTTTCTTAATAAAAAGGCTGCTTTCAGCCCCTTTTTCTTTCATTCTGACTCTCAAACACTGTGCTTAAACAACTATTTAGGTCAGTTCTCTCTCTCCCTCCTTTTTTCTTTATTTTTTTATTTATTATATTTATTTATTTTTTTTTTTTTTTTTTTTTAATAAAAACAGGAAGGATAAATAAATAAGAAACATGAATCCCTTTTACAATCATAGCATGCATAGCTGGACCAGGAGTCTCTCCAAAGTTGAAAAGATCAATTTGGGGAGGTACGGGATTTCTCCTGTTATCACTCTTAGGGGCGTAGTAGTTGACTGGGACTTTGTGCGAGCCTGTATTAGATTTTGGGATCCTGAGGCTCACGTCTTTCGGTTTGGGGCTATGATGGAGGAAATGTGCCCTCTCTTTGAGGAATTTTGTGCGATTATAGGGTGTGATCCCAATGCTCCCTTGGTTAGGCACGAGGTGAAAGTTGGGTATGTTAAGTCGTTTGAGAACTTGTTTCGGTTTAGCCGACCACAGGCTAAGGCTATGATTGTGGATGACCAGAAGGCGATTCTGCTACCCCTGATTGATGAATTTTCAGAGACTTGCTTGGACGATCCTGACCGGATGAGGCTGAGGATGCGGGCCCTGGTTTTTTGCTTGTTGGCTGGTTTCTTATTCAACCGTGACCCGGGTTTTGGAGACTTGCGGCTTTGCCCTATGGTTTGGCAAATGGAGGATATGGGTTGCATTGGCGGTATTGTGCTGGCTGAGACCATTAGAAGTCTTGACAGAGCTGCTTTAGGGTTCGATGATTGGACTGTTTCCCCCATCATTCTCCAGGTATTTTTCTATTATCCTACCTCATTCTTCCTCTTCCTCTTCTTTTTTTCTTATAATGGAAAAGATCCATTATTCAGGTTTGGTTGAGGGATCACCTTCAAGTAGTGGCTGCTCCAACCTCCCTTCCTTACAATCCTTCTCAATATCGCATGCGGAAAATCTTGCTCTCCCACCCTTCTATTAAAACATGGACTTCATGGCTGGTTGAATTGGGTCCAAATGAGATACTGTGGTTCGTCCCTTGGTATAATATCAACTGCTTTATTCAGGTCAGCTTCCGCCATTCTCGGGTTTACCTCCTAGGCCTCACACACTGTACTTGGTACTGCGCTTCGCGCGTTCTGAGGCAGATGGGGATAGATCAGACTGTCCCTATTATGGATGACATTTCAGCTGATTCTGCGATTACTGCTGGTGTTACCCGAGCTGTTCTTAAAGCTTGGGTTAGAGATCACCGTATGGTTAGACCTTTACCTGATCCTACCAGCGTTCAGACTTCTCTCGAGTACCGGGCCTGGTTCATTACTACTGTCTGGCCAATTGAGAGACCAAGGAGGACTGCACTGCTGAGCGTACTCGAAGGTTGGGTTCAAGCTGATGCTGAGGATGAGGTTGGGACTGGTGAGGAGATCGTGCTGGCTCCTCGGACAGGCAAGGCTGGTTCGGTAGAAGACTCAGAGGATGCCGCTCCACGGAGGTGGCGGGATACCTAGACTTCTATAGACTTATGATTTTTTTTTGGGTTTATTTCTGGATGTATGCTTTGCCTTTTTTGGCTTTTTACTTGAGACTTTGGTTTAGACTTTATTATTTATTGGAATCTTTTGCTTTCTGCTTGATTTGAACTGCTTGCTTGAATTATGAATGTCATTTGTCTTTCAAACTTTCCAAGCATTTTCCAACTTTATTATTTTTTTTTTTTTTTTTTTTAAGCTCTAAGTTTTGCCTAAGCCGCCCTTTCGGGTTTTCAACTTAGCGAGCTACCCATTTTTGCCTAAGCTGCCCTTTTCGGGTTTTCAACTTAGCGGGCCCCGAATTTGCCTAAGTCGCCCTTTCGGGTTTTCGACTTAGCGGGTTTTTCTTTCTTTCTCTTTTTTTCTTCTTTTTTTTTGTTATTGGCAAAGAAGAAAAGAATTATGAAATGACTTTTTTTTTTTTATTAATGTTTAGACCGCGCCCAATGAAGGCTGCCTACATATCTCCGATATATAATTTCTTTTTTCCGAAGAGAATCAGGTCTAAAGTAGTTCCTTTTACATTATGCAAATGATTACAATTACACAAAATACCTTTTCAACTGATCTAAATTACATGGATTTGTGAATTCCAAACCATCCAAATCAGTCAAGATGACGGCTCCGCCAGATAGTATCTTCTTCAACACATAGGGTCCAGCCCAATGAGGACGAAACTTCCCACGTGGGTCTATGATTGGCTGTCTAATTTCCTTTAGGACCAAACAACCCTCTTCCAGTTTACGGTCTTTGACCTTTTTATTGAAATGCCGGGCCATTCTTCTTTGATACACTTGAGTTTGGTGGATTGCTCGTAGTCGCTTTTCATCCATGCCCAAGAGTTGCAAATGATAATTCTTAACCCAATCTGCTTCGCTGATCTGGCTTTCCCGGATGATCCTCGCCGACTGAACTTCCAGCTCAATAGGTAATACTGCTTCCATGCCATATACTAAGGAATACGGGGTCGCCCCAGTAGGCGTTCTGATTGAAGTCCTATATCCCCATAAGGCATTTGGTAACTGTTCGTGCCAAGATCTATGCTTTTGAACTGTCTTCTGCAAAATGACCTTTATGGCCTTGTTTGCAGCCTCAACTGCCCCGTTCGTCTGTGGACGGTAGGGAGAGGACTTATGATGCTGGATCTTCTTTCGCTTCAGCAGGTCTGAAAACTCGTTTTGAAAATGAGATCCACTATCAGTGATAATCTCGAATGGTGTTCCATACCGACAAAGGATGTGGGTACGAACGAACTGTGCTGCCTTCTTGGCATTCAAAACCGAATAGGAGGCTGCCTCGATCCACTTTGTGAAATAATCAACAGCAACCAGGATAAATTGGTGGCCATTAGAGGCCTTCGGATGGATCTTTCCAATTATGTCTATGCCCCAGATTTGCGAAAGGCCATGGTGAGGCTATGGGATTCAGATTGACCGGAGGCTGCCTTTGCAGTTTAGCGAAAATTTGACACTCGTGGCATTTCCGTGTGTGCCTCACGCAATCTTCGTTCATAGTTGACCAGTAATAACCCAGGTTCATAATTTTCCGAGCCAGGGCCATCCCATGCATGTGTGGACCAGATTCCCCATTATGTACGGAATCCATGATGGTTTGAGCCTCTTCTTCGTCAACGCACCTCAGGTGCAAGCCATTCCAACTTCTTTTATACAGAATTCCCTCAGTAAGGAAATATCCGGATGCTAACTGTCTCAATGTCCGTTGATCAGTTTTAGTGGATCCCTCCGGATAGGCTTCACCCTGAAGATAGTTCTGTATATCCCAGTACCAAGGCTTGTCATCCACCAAATTCATAACGTGTGCTGGCTGTTTCTGTAGCCGGACTGTCAGAGGTCGAATGACTTGGTCTCCCTCTACATTGACCATGGAGGCCAAAGTAGCTAGGGCATCGGCAAACTGATTCTTGGCTCGCGGTAAGTAGTGAAAAGATAATTCCTCAAATTGTTGAGCCAATTCGTCTAAGCGTTGTAGGTAAGGAACCAAACGCTCTTCCTTGATTTTCCACTTCCTTAGGGCCTGGGAGATTATCAGGTTGGAATCTCCGAAAACCCTAAGGATTTTTATTTCTTTTTCTAGGGCGGCTTCTAATCCCTTGATACAGGCTTCGTATTCGGCCTCATTATTGGTACAGTCGAAGTCTAGTTTAACTGCAATTGGGACGTACTCTCCACAAGGAGTTTTGAATACGACACCAACCCCATTTCCATGGTAGTTTGAAGCTCCATCAAAGTACATCTCCCAGACTTCTCTTTCCAAATTCAACAAGTCTTCATCAGGAAATTCCACCTCCGGCATTTGGTCTTCAACTGGCAGTTCTGCTAATTGGTCAGCCAAGGCTCCGCCTTTTACTGCCTTCCGTTGTACAAATTTTAGGTCATAAGCTGCAAGCACCGATACCCACTTTGCCATCTTACAGTCAAGGACCGGCCTTTCCATAAGGAATTTCAAGGGGTTCGATTCAGAAATAACGTGCGTAGTGTAAGACGAGAGGTAATGTTGCAGCTTTGTACATGCCCAGACCAGAGCCAAACACAGCTTCTCTATTTTATTATATTTCAATTCGTATTCTAGCATCCTCTTACTGAGGTAATACACGGCATTTTCTACCCTTGTATCTTCTGCCTGCTGAGCTAACATTGCACCCATAGCTTCTTCTGTCACTGATAGGTACAATAGCAAAGGCTTTCCTACCCTTGGTGGTTGTAAAACTGGTGGGGATAACAGGTATTGCTTGATTTGGTCGAAAGCTGCCTGACAATCCTCATTCCATTTGACTGCCACTCCTTTCCTAAGTAGCTTGAAAATTGGGCCACAGGTATCAGCCAACTGATTGATGAAACGGCTGATGTACTGTAGCCTTCCCAAGAAACCTCGGACTTCTTTTTCGGTCTTTGGTGCTGGCATTTCCAGAATAGCTTTGGCCTTTGAAGGGTCAATCTCTATGCCCTTCCGACTAACCATATGCCCCAGAAATACTCCGGACGTGGCTCCAAACAGACATTTCGCCGGGTTGAGCTTCAAATTATACTTTCGAAGTCTAAGGAAGAACTTCTCAAGTGCTGTTGTATGTTCTTCGGTTGTTTTTGACTTAACCACCATATCATCCACATACACTTCCACCTCCTTGTGAATCATGTCGTGAAAGATGGTCGTTGCCATTCTTTGATAGGTTGCCCCGGCATTTTTGAGCCCGAAGGGCATGACCCTATAGCAGTAGGTTCCCCATTCCGTGATGAATGCCGTCTTCTCTTTGTCTGGCAAATGCATCATTATTTGATTATACCCGACAGCAAGATCGGTCAAAGAGACCGTCTCGTGTCCAGCCATTCGGTCCACCAACAAGTCAATATGCGGCAGGGGGAAGTCGTCCTTCGGACATGCTCTATTCAAATCCCGATAATCCACACACATTCTGACTTTGCCATCTTTCTTCGGCACCGGCACAATATTTGCTAACCATGTTGGGTAGGCGATGGGTTCTATGAACTTATTCTCTAGCTGCTTGGCAACCTCCTCCTTGATTTTTAAGGACCATTCCGTCTTCAGTCTTCTGAGTTTTTGTTTCACCGGTTTGGCTTCCGGATATACCGGAATCTTGTGCACCACTATTGCTGGGTCAATTCCCGTGATGTCACTCGCCTTCCACATGAAACAATCGGCAAACTTCTTCAAACATTTACTGACCTGTTCCCTGTTCATGCAATCAGATGCAATGTGTGTATGTTCATTTTCTTCTTTGCCAATCATTATTTTTTCCTTTTCATTTTTTATTTCATTTATTTGATCATTTTTGCTTGGAAATGCTTGGAAAGATAGACACGCAGGGTAATCAAGAATTTGCAGACCTTTATTAATTATGACAGAATCGTCTTCAAAAGTTACATCAAGTTTGAAATCTGGATCTTCTAGATCCGACACAGACGACTCAGAACTGGAACTGGACTCTGACTCGGTTCCAGACTCGGGATCAGACTCAGACTCAGTACAGGACATGATTACAGACTCTGGTGCTAGGTTTGACTCGGGAGGGGGTTTATCAGCAGTGTGCTCCTCCTCGGCGTACCAGTTGTCAAGAGGTCCTTCGCTTGGCTTGATCAGGTTGAGCAGGTCTTGATTCCCATCATTTCCTGTGATGACTGCAACCTCATCAAAGAGACTAGGCTGCATGAAGTCCTCGGTTTCCAGTTTAGTGATGGTTTCGGGCCCGTTGCCCCAGACATTGGCAAATACTTCTAATCCCGGCAGCATCTTCTTAGCAGTCGGGCAGGGGAATGGCTCCGGGAAGCCACAATAAGGAATTGTCTCTCCTAGTTTACAGAAATAGCCATTCAAAGTCAGATGATATGGCCGCATTTGTATGCCTCCCTTCTTCCTTCGTCTTATCCTTTCAGTGCGGTCTTCCTCGGTAGGCTCATAACCCAGTCCATAAGTTCCTTCATTTACCGGACACTCCCAGGCCTGCAGTGCGGGGTATGTTTTTCCTGACCTTGCCATAATCATTCCTGGCAGGTAGGACATCTTCAGCATCAAAGGCACTATGCAGTTTATCCGTACTGTCCCGAAATCAAAGAGAACTCGAGAATTGGCAGGCTTTCCTTCTACGCATTGCACGGTGTCATACTGAAATCCTGAGAGAGGTAGGTTGGCAGTTTCAGGACTGACCTCAAAGAGAGGCTGGCCCTTTGGCTTTTTCAGCTGATTGTAGTCATCCCCTTGAATGGTGATAACTTTGTCTTCATAGGGAAACTTGACCTTTTGGTGCAAGGACGAGGGTATTGCCTTGGTGTGGTGTATCCATGGTCTACCTAGAAGCAGATTAAAGCTGGTTGGTACATCAATAACCTGAAACGGAACTTCCATCACAGTTGGCCCAACTGTTAATTTCAGTGTGGCAACCCCCAATACTTCCCTCCGGGTACTATCGTATGCTTTCACTATTTGATCTGATGGAGTGAAGTCTGTTTCCTCCAACCCTAAGCAGCTGGCTACCCTTAGTGGACAGACATTCAGAGCTGACCCATTGTCAATGAGAACCATGGGCACCGTTTTGTCTCTGGTCTGAACCGTGACATACAGGGCATTATTATGACTGCCCCCCTCTTTAGGCAGGTCCTCATCAGAAAACCCGATGCTTTGTACTTTGGATGACTGGGTGAGGGTGGAGACTAGTACTTCCGGGCTAACCTCCACTGACGTCTGTAATTGGCTCAAAGCCTTGCAAAGAGCTTGGCGATGAGGAAAGGATGCTGCCAACAGTTCCCAGATTGATACCCTAGCTTGTGTCTTTTTCAATTGTAAGAGTACCGAGTCCTCTTTTGGCTCCTCTGCCCTCTGGTAGGGCTTGTTGTGGATTTTATCCAAAACCAGTGGCTCATACTGTCTCCCGCTCCTGGTAATAGCATCGACCTCTTCACTTAGGTCGTTCAGATCCAGGACACATATGTTATTCATCTCTAGGAACAGTTCGAAAGGATCGATCAGCTCCTGGTCATCTATAATAGCATTTACCCCATGATTTGGTAAGGGGTTAGTACTAATGTTTGGTTTACTTCTCGGGATGATCGACCCATTGTCTACCAGATCTTGTATGCGGTTCCTAAGCGTCCAACACGCTTCAGTCTTATGCCCATATCCCTGATGGTATTCACAGTATTCATCTGCTTTGTAATTCCTTGGTAAAGGATTTGGTGGGGGCCTTGCTTCCAAAGGCTTGATGTAATTGGCCTTGACAGCCTCTCGGAAAACCAAAAGGATTGGCATCCCGAGATCAGTATAGGTTCTTCTGGACTGATTGCCATTTCTCATGTTCCCCACACGCAAAGGGTTAGTGGGGGTGATGCTTGCCACTTCATGGACTTTACTAGCTTGGCTAGGTTTCTTGTACTTTGAGGTTCCTGAGTCTTCTTTCAGTTGCCCCATTTGAATCAGATCTTCTACCTTCGTAGCAGTGGCAATGAGTGACTGAAACGTTGGTAGGTACTGAGTTTGTAACCGCTGTTGGTAGACAGGCTGCAGATTCTTTATTATTATGTCTACCTGTTCTTGTTCTGAAGGCCGGTTAATCATTGGGCGGCCTTGGCCCTCCACCTCGTAAGGAACGAGGAAAAAGGTTCATTATTTTTCTGCTTAGTAGTCTCTAATTCCCTTCGGGTAACATCCACCTCCATGTTGTAGTGATACTGGGAATTAAATGCATTACAGATATCCTCCCAGGTCTTCATCTTAGACCGATCAAGGCTAACAAACCATCTTAATGCAGCACCAGTAAGAGATTGTTGGAACAACTGAGCAAGGAGCTCACTGCTCAATCCGAATGGGTTTAAGGCACCCACATACATTTTCAAATGTGTTTTAGGACAAGTGGTTCCATCAAACTTGTCCATGTTGGGCATCTTGAACTTAGTTGGTAATCTGGCTTCAGGGAACAAAGACAAGGAGTCCATGTCCACCACTTCCTTATGGGTCTTGAGGGCAGTGATTGACCTTTCTAAAAGCTCTAGCTTCTCTCTCATTCTCTGAGCTTCCAGCTCAGAAGCAGTTTTGGAAGGCATCTCATCCAGGTTTAGGACGGGGTCTATAGGTTCAGCAGCAGGACCCTGGTTGGAGGCAGCAGGTCCACTTCCCCCAGCGGAAGCCCCATTTCCATTACCATTCCCATTTCCCAATTCAGCTATCAGGGCGGTCCTTTGGGCAGCTAGTGCCTCATTCATTCTGGCCTCCATTCTAGCCTCTAGTTGTTCGATGAGGGTTTGGATATCAGCAAGTGATGCCATTGGTGCAGATAGGGTTGTTGGAGTTGTAGGCGAAGCTGGTGTAGCTGGTGAAGCTGGTGAAGCTGGTGATAGCACTGTAGGTGTGTCTGGCACTTGGGTAGGCACTCGGATTGTGGGCACCTGTAAGGGTAAGGGTAGCTGGATTAGGTACAGTGGTTGGTGTATCAGGTAACTGATATGAGGTAGATTGACTCTTTGTCCAACTGTGCATGACTGAATGTAAAAGGGTGTTTTTCTGCTCTCTTTGTGTTTATCCCATGCCTATGATATGTCGTGAATGCACATAACAACATGTCATAAACCATTTAATGAATATGATTCACATCATTGGGTGCATACAGCCCTAAAGGGTAGGTTCTATAGGCTATGACTCAAATAGAGAATCGGTTTATAAGGGACCCTTGAACCTTGAGTATGGATATACCTAACCACATGTGAAACAAAGAGTTTCACGTGGGTCCAGTGGTACGCATACCCATGGGCCACCCCCAAAAGGATTAGGGGCGGTTTGCGGTAACAGGGAGGACGCTTTGGCTGTCCGTCGACATAATCAAAGAGACCTGCCGATCAGCGCTACTTGCTATCCAGACTCAGAAGTTTGAACAGAGAGAGAAGAAATTCATTTGAAATTCATTTTTTATGCAATGGAGAAAAAGATTCTCAATCGTGCACATAAGTCAACAAATTTAAATGTCTTAATTAAATTTGTCAATCAAGTTCAAATTTCCCTTATTAAGCATTCTTAAAGAAGGAATACTCAATTTGTGCTTAGGTACCCTGCAAAACAAAGCATAGTAAAATAATACCCTAAAGAAGGGCAGGTTAGTCTATGCAGCAATTGTAGTCCACTATTATGCAAAAAGATTACATAAACAGTCCCCAGTGAAGTCGCCAAACTGTGAACCCCTCCCCAAAATATCAAATGCAATATGAAGGCATGTGACTAAGGAAGAAAATGCACGTGATGTGTGAGTCGCCACCTTGTTTAATTGTTTCAGGGTAAACTAGGAAAAAACCCTAAGTGACTCCATTTTTAATTAACCTAGTTACTAGATTAATTACCCAATGTCTAAAGCATGGTGTGCAAACCCGAGATGGATCCCGAGACTATGTCATGCTGATAAACTAACCATGAATGAATGCTTGAATGCTTTGCAAGGTAAATGATGTGATTGGACCAAATAAAAGGTTTATGTGATTTTGACTTGCCGCTCGGGGTTAAATCCCAAACGTGCCTACGTACTTCCGTTTGAATGGAAGATCAAAGTCGACGTAGTTCGATACGCCTCTTTTTAGAGGGCTTTGAATGGGATGCTTTATGCATGAGTGTGTGTATGCTCCGTGCATTTTGTTTAGGCTTTTTGCCAAAAGACTGATTGATTTAGGCACTTGGTGCCAAAATGTTGATTTTGAGGCTTTTAGCCAAAAGAGTTTAATTTGGGCTTATTCTTGCCAAAAGATTGATTTTTTAAGGCATTTGTGCCAAAACGAATTGTTTTAAGGCTTTTAAAGCCAAAATATTGGTTTAGGCACTTAATTTGCCAAATGATATTAATTGGGCGATTATCGCCTAAATGGATTGATTTAAGGCAGTTTATTTGCCAAAAAAAATTGTTCGAAGGCTTTTAGCCAAAGAAATTTAATTTAAGCGATTTGTCGCTACAAAAAGGTTAATCTTCACTTATAGGCGATTTGTTTGCCTAAAGTGATTAATTAAAGGCTTTTAGCCAAATTTTGATTTAAGCGGTTTGTCGCTATGAGAACGAAATCAATTCTCACTTATAGGCAATTTGTTTGCCTAAAGTGATTAATTAAAGGCTTTTAGCCAAAATATTGCTTGAAGCGATTTGTCGCTATGGAAAAGAATCAATTCTCACTTATAGGCAATTTGTTTGCCTAAAGTGATTAATTAAATTGAAATATAGGCAATTTATTGCCATAAAAAGAAAAAGTGTTTAATCAGGGCCTTTTAGTCACAATTATTGATTAATTAGACTTAGGCAAAAAAAACTGTTCGAAATAAGGCACTTTCACCATAGTTATTGATTAACTAGGCTTTTAGCCAATATTGTCGAATTTAAGCTTTAATATCGCGATTATTAATTAACCGGGCACTTAAGCTTAATTTTATTTATTTAAGACCATTTTATTTGCCTGGTGGATGATATGAATGCATTTATGCCGTTATAGAATTTAGGCGGAGTAGAAGAGAAGCATGCATGAAGTGCTAAAATTAAATAGGCAGAGTTTTGTTTACATACCTGATTTAATCGTCGACCGCTTCTTAACTCCAGGTTAAGCTCCTCGTTAAGGGAATTAATTTTAATTTAATTTTAAGTGACCAGGTATCACAACAATAAAATAAAATTAAAACTAAAAAAATGCAAGAAAGCAGTAAAGAATCGCAAAGAGCGTAGGGAGAAGGAGCGTCCGTCAACACAGACTGAGTGAGTAAAATGGAGCCCCGGGGCCTCTTTTTATAGGAAAAAAACGCACCCCGGGCGCGCCTGCCCGCCCTCGAGGGCGGGCGTGCCCGCCTAAGAGAGCGGGCGTGCCCGCCCATGCTGGGCGGGCGTGTCCGCCCAAGCTGGGCGGGCATGCCCGCCTGGCTTGGGCGGGTGTGCCCGCCCAAGCTGGGCGGGCGTGTCCGCCCAAGCTGGGCGGGCGTGCCCGCCCATGCTGGGCGGGCATGCCCGCCTGGCTTGGGCGGGTATGCCCGCCCATGCTGGGCGGGCGTGTCCGCCCAAGCTGGGCGGGTGTGCCCGCCCATGCGAGGCGGGCATGCCCGCTTGGCTTGGGCGGGCAGGCCCGCCCCCGTGGGCGGGCACGTGTGCCTTTTCTCCTTATTATTCCGGAGGCTTTTCCGGGAGTTCCGGATCTCGGAAAAATATTCCGAGACCAGTTCCGTGATCCTCGTAATTTTTCGGACATTTCAAGTACCATATTGGCACACTTCCGGTGAACTTTTTTGAATGACCTCCGGTCCGACCGGACTGTTTGCAGTCCGAAAAAAAATGGCTCTTTGAGCCTCAAAATTTGAGTATTCACACCGGCCCACATCATGAATTTGGTCGATGACAAGCCCTGGTTTTGGGACGTTCAAAATTATCTTCAGGATGAGGCTTACCCGGATGGATCCTCAAAGACTGATCAACGGACATTGAGACAGTTAGCATCCGGATATTTCCTTACTGGGGGAGTTCTATATAAAAGAAGTTGGAACGGTTTGCATCTAAGATGCGTAGATGAAGGGGAAGCTCAAACCATTATGGATTCCTTACACAACGGGGAGCCCGGTCCACACATGCACGAGATAGCTCTGGCTCGAAAAATTATGAACCTGGGTTATTACTGGTCAACTATGAATGCAGATTGCGTGAGGCACGCGCAGAAGTGCCATAAGTGTCAAATTTTTGCTAAGTTGCAAAAACAGCCTCCGGTCAATTTGAATCCCATTGCTTCACCTTGGCCCTTCGCAACTTGGGGCATAGATGTGATCGGAAAGATCCACCCAAAGGCTTCCAATGGTCATCAATTCATCCTGGTTGCTGTAGATTATTTCACTAAGTGGATCGAGGCAGCCTCTTATTCGATTTTGAATGCCAAGAAGGCGGCACAGTTCGTTCGTACTAACATCCTTTATCGGTACGGAACGCCATTTGAGATCATCACTGATAATGGGTCCCACTTTCAGAGTAAATTTTCTGATTTGTTGAAAGAAAAGAGAATCCAACATCATAAGTCCTCACCCTATCGTCCACAAACAAATGGGGCTGTAGAGGCTGCAAATAAGGCTATAAAAGTCATTTTGCAGAAGACAGTTCAAAAGCACAAAGCTTGGCACGAACAGTTACCGAATGCCTTATGGGGGTATAGGACTTCAATCAGAACGCCCACCGGAGCAACTTGGTATTCCTTGGTATATGGTATGGAGGCGGTGCTGCCTGTTGAACTGGAAGTTCGGTCGGCAAGAATCATCCGGGAAAGCCAAATCAGCGAAGCAGATTGGGTCCAGAATTACCACCTCCAACTCCTTGGTATTGATGAGAAAAGATTACAAGCGATCCACCGAACTCAGGTTTACCAGAGGAGAATGGCTAGGCATTTTAATAAGAAGGTCAAAGACCGAAGATTGGAAGAAGGTTGTTTGGTCTTGAAGGAAATTAGACAACCAGTCATAGACCCACGTGGGAAGTTCCGTCCTCATTGGGCTGGGCCCTACATTTTAAAGAGAATACTGTCCGGCGGAGCCGTCATTTTGACTGATTTAGATGGTTTGGAGTTCACGAATCCATGTAATTTAGATCAGTTAAAAAGATATTATGTGTAATTATAATCATTGCATGATGTAAAAAAGAGCTACATTAGACTTGATTCTCCTTGGAAAAAAGAAATTATGTATCAAAGATATGTAGGCGGCCCTCTTTTGGGCGCGGTCTAAACATTAATGGAAAAATCATTTCATAATTCTTTGCCCAAAAAAAAAAGTGAAAAAAAAAAGAAAAACCCGCTAAGTTGAAAACCCGAAAAGGGCGGCTTAGGCAAAAGTCGGGGCCCGCTAAGCTGAAAACCCGAAAGGGCGGCTTAGGCAAAAATGGGTAGCTCGCTAAGCTGAAAACCCGAAAGGGCGGCTTAGGTAAAAGTTAGAGCTTGAATAAATAAATTGGGAAATGCTTGGAAAGCCCAAAAGTCAAAACTGTAATGTCAGTCAAGCAAAAGAGTCCATAAAGTTCAAAAATAAATAAAATAAAAGTCTAAGTCCAAAAAAAAAAACATACATCCAAAGCCAAAAGATAAATCCAAAGTCGAATTCCAAATAAAGTCAAAAGTCAAAATAGCAAAAGAAAAAACAAAAGTCCAAAAAATCTAAGTGTCCCGTCGCCTACGTGGGGCAACATCCTCAATGTCGTCTTTAGGTGCTGAACCCTCTCCAACCTCGCCTGTCCGAGGAGCCATCACAATCTCCTCGTCAGTCCCGTCCGCATCATCGGCTCCAACCTGAGCCCAACCCTCAAGTGCACTCAGCAGTGCGTTCCTCCTTGGCCTCTCAATTGGCCAAACAGAGCGATGAACCAGGTTCAGTACTCTGGAAAAGTATGAACACCGACAGGATTAGGTAGGGGCCTAACCATGTGATGATCTCTAACCCAGGCCTTAAAGATGGCTCGGGTAACACCCGGAGTAATAACTGAATCAATAGAAGTGCCATCCACAATCGGAATAGTCTGGTCTATCCCCATCTGCCTTAAAACGCGCGAAGCGCAGTACCACGTGCAATGTGTAAGGCCTAGAAGGTAAACTCGGGTATGGCGGAAGCTAACCTGGATAAAGCGGGTGATGTCATACCAGGAAATGTACCACAATACCTCATTTGGACCCAACTCAATCAGCCATGAGGTCCATGCATCAGTAGACAGATGAGTGATCAGGATCCTTCGCATACGATACTAAGAGGGGTTATAAGGCAAGAAAGTAGGAGCAGGAACCACTTGGAGGTGGTCCTTTAACCAAACCTGAGTATAGATCCTTTCTATTACGAAGGAATAAACCAAAAGAAAGAAGAGACAATAAGGAAAAGGAGAAGGGAAAATACCTGAAGAATGATCGGAGAGACAGTCCAATTGTCCAAACCCAAGGCGGCTCTGTCAAGACTTTGGATAGTCTCAACTAGCACAATACCGCCAATGCAGCCCATGTCCTCCATCTGACGAATCATCGGACAGAATCATAAATCTCCAAAGCCTGGGTCCTTATTAAACAAGAAACCCGACAATAAGCAGAAAACAAAAGCACGTATCCTCAGCCTCATCCGATCTGGGTCATCTGGTCGAGTCTCTGAAAATTCATCAATCAGTGGTAGCAGAATTGCATTCTGGTCATCCACAACCATGGCCCTAGCCTATGGCCGGCTGAACTGGAATAGACTTTCAAACGACCGCATATACCCAATTTTGACCTCATGTCTAACCAAAGGGGCATTGGGATCGCACCCTATAATCATGCAGAATTCCTCAAAGAGAGGAGACATTTCCTCCATCATGGCACCGAATCGAAAACGTGGGCCTCCGGGTCCCAAAATCTGATGCAGGCCTGTAAAAAATCCCAGTCTATAACTACTCCCCTAAGGATAGCAATAGGAGATAGACCGTACCTCCCCAAATTGATCTTTTCTACCTTGGAGAGACTCTTAGTCCAATTGTGCATGTTGTGGTTATAAAAGGGATTCATTTTTTAAAAATAAAGAAGAAGAAGAAATTGACTGATTTCCTAGAGAAAACTGCTTTTTTGGCTCAAATTTCGAGAGGATTTGAGAGAAATCTTTGAGTTTGAAAGTTAAAAATGAATGTAAAAGTGAAACTTCAGCTATTTATAAGGAAAATAGCCAAAAGGCGGGTCTTCTGGACGCATCCAATTTTCGCCTTCAAAATTTGTTTTTCAGACAACCACCGACTCCCATAAATCATTTTTATGGTTGCCGGTGGGGGGCAACTGTGAATACTCAAATTTTGAGGATCAAAAAGCCTGTTTTCCCGAACTGCAAACAGTCCGGCCGGACTGGATGCCATTCGGAAAGTTCATCGAAAGTATGCCAATATGGTACTTGAAACGTCCGGAAAATTACGAGGATCGCGGAACTGGTCTCAGAATATTTTTTGGAGGTACGAAACTCCTGAAAAAGCCTTTGGAACGAAAAACTAGTGAGTGGACAGGATAGGGCAGCAGTAGCCGCCGTCCACGACGGCAGCGCCCGCCCTCCAGCCTGGGTTTTCCCTATAAATACAGCCCCGAATCGACAGTTTTAGGGACTCGGTCTGTGTTGACGGATGCTCTCTTCTCTCCTACGCTCCTTGCGGTTCTTCTACTGCTTTTCTACATTTAGTGTAGGCTTTTATTACTCTGCTGTTGTGATATTTGGTCGCTTAATTGAATTAATTTTAATTAGTATTCCCCGAACGAGGAGCTTAATCTGAAATTTTCAAACTGAAGCTAAGAAGCGGCCGCCGATTAACTTAGGTAATAACGAAACTCTGCCCATTTAATTTCAGCATTTTGTGCATATTTCTCTTCTACTCTAAACTCTAATTAAATAACTGCATTCACACCATCGTCATTTTGGCAGCAAATTGCCTTAAGTAAATAAGTTTAGGCTAAAATGCCCGGTTAATCAATAATCGTGGTATTAAAGCTAAACTTCGAACATATTGGCTAAAGTGCCTAGTTAATTAATAACTACAGTGTGATTGCCTTTATTTCGAACTGTTCGGCTAAAAGTCCAATTAATCAATAATTGTGGCTAAAAGCCTTAATCAATCACGTTTTTGGCAACAAATTGCCTACAGTTTAATCAATCACGTTTTGGCAACAAATTGCCTACGGTTTAATCAATCGCTTTTGGCAACAAATTGCCTATAATTCAAATAACCACTTTTTGGCGACAAATCGCCCCAATATCACCTTTTCTTTGGCGATACCTAAATTACATATCATCTTTTGGCACGAATGCCTTAATCATTTTGGCGACAAATCGCCCAACAAAACCCCTTTGGCACAAATGCCCTTAATCAATCACTCTGGTGACAAATCGCCTAACCAATCTTTGGCAACAAATTGCCTAATCAAATATCAACTTTTGGCACAAATGCCTTAATCAACCATTTTGGCGACAAATAGCCCAAACATCAATTTTGGCAATAAATTGTCCAATCAAGCACCTTTTGGCAATAAATGCCTAAAACAGAAAATCAATCAAACTTTGGCAAAATGCCTAAAAAGAAATGCACGAAGCATGCACACACTCATGCATGAAGCATACCCCTTCAAAATGCCTTTGAATAGGCTTTATCGAACTACGTCGGCTTTGATCTCTCATTCAAACGAGAGTACGTAGGCACGTTTGGGATTTAACCCCGAGCGGCAAGTCGAAATCACCAAAACACTTTACTGGTCCAATTGCATCAAATTACCTTGCAAAGCATTTACACTTAGATTAGTTAATCAGCATGACATAGTCTCGGGATCCACCTCGGGTTCGTAGATTGTGCCTTAAACTTTGGGATAATTAATCTAGACTTAGGTTAATTAAAATTGGAGTCATTTAGGGTTCTTTCTTAGTTTTCCCTTATAAAAATAAACTAGGTGGCGACTTCATAAAACACACATGTGAGCATACCTCATTTGAGCATTAATTTTGCCTTGCAGGGAGGGTTCACATTATGTCTTGATCTTTTTAGTAACAAATTTCTTAGAAAAAGATTTTCTCGGTTTTGGAAAATATCTCTATAAAAATCTGATTTTTATTCACTTGCCTAAATGAAAGAGACTTTGTCTCAATCGTTTTTGGTAATAGAATAATTAGATAAAGATCTTTTATGTTTTAATTTTCGAAAAATAATTTTTTAAGGAAATCCAAAATCTTGGTTTTATTTACTTACCTAAATGAAAGAGATTTTATCTCAATCATTTTTGGTAATAGAATGTTTCGAAAAAGATTTTAAATATTCTTAATTTCAAAAATTATGTTTTAAAGGAAAGTCTAAAAGCTCTCTCTTATTCGCCTACCTAGAAGAAAAAGATACTGACTCAAAGAATTTTTGGTAATAAAGATCTCTGTATTTTCTAAATTTGGAAAGTCAATATTTTGATTTGAAAAGAAGAGATTTTACTTTCTAAAACGGGATTTTCATCCCTCTATATAAGGCGTCTTTCCCTTTAAAAGACGTAGAGTTTTTGTTTTAAGAGTATACGTCCATTGATTAAATCTTTTATCTCTTAAAACTTACTCTCAACCCCCTTATTTCTTTTCATCTTATTACTTCACGTTCTATCTTTAAAAGAGAAAAGAAATTTTATAACAACTTCTTTTGAAAAACGGTTCTAATCTCTAAAATGATTTTCTAATCTTAAATACTGTTTTTCCTGTGCTTATATTTGAATTTCTATCTATCTATTTAGATTCTGTAATCTTTTGTAGACAAGTTTTTATTTGAAAACATATGTGTAATAGCTCAGGTGAGAAGCTATTGTGAAATAGGTTATCAAGCGACCGTCTCCGTGAGAGAGATTCTAATGTCTTGATTTGAGTTTCTGTTCTCTGCCAAAAACAGAAAGGGTTGAGGTTAACTAGAACCTTAGAAAATCTAGTGGGGCAAAGGGTAGATCTAGGAGTTGATCTATTGCCTTGTACTGTTGGTTTGTCTCTTACCCTTAAAAAGAGATAACATAGTTGAGGATCTCAAGATGAGTCTTGGGGAGTGGATGTAGGCGAGTTAGTGCTGAACCACTATAAATCACTGTGTTAATCTTTTATTTTCTGAAGTTCTGATTGATACTATTTTACTCACACTTCTGTTTATATTTTAGAAATGCTAAAGTTTTGTTAATGGTTTTGATGTTCTAAACTGGAATAAGCTTTATCTATTACTGAACATTAGAACTCTAGACTTCTGCATAGTGAATATACCAAGTTCTAAACTATTCTTCTATTTACAGTATATCTCACTATTTGGGTTTTAATCAGTTTTCTAATCTGCCTTAGAGCTTTGTGAAGCAGTTCAGAATTTAATAATTGTCTCTCACATAGTCTTTAAAATATATCTAAACTTTATGAGGAAGTTCTAAAAGTAATAGCTTTCCTTTATAAAGTAGTTTTTGAAATTGAATAAGATATTGTGAAGTAGTTCTAATCTATAACTGTTCTTTACAAAGTCATTCTATTTTTTGCATAGAGCTTTGTGAGGAAGTTCTAACCTTAATAACTTACTCTCACAAATGCATACTTTTCCGCTGCAACAGAATTCTAAGTTTGGTTTTAAAAGTTAAATTTTTATTTTTAGAAAACCCTATTCACCCCCCTCTTAGGTTGTGCCACACATATATGGGACCCACAATCTGGTATCAGAGCTTTGGCTCTTGATTTACCGAAGCTTAACAGCTTAAGAGATAAGATCCTATGGTAGCCCCACTTTCTCTTACATCTTTAGAAGGTAAATCTGTTTCGAAACCATCTCTGTTCAATGGTTCTAATTACTCTTATTGGAAAACCAGAAGGAAAAATTTCATAAAATCAGTTGACATAAACTGCTGGAGGAATGTCATTACTGGTCTTCGTATTCCTATAAAAACTGTATAAAATGAGAGAGTTAGAAAAACAGAAGAAGAATATACTGATGCTAATTGGAATGATATTTCTATAAACGCAAAAGCTATTAATATTCTTCACTATGCATTAGATCCAACAGAATACAACAAAATTTCTAGATGTAAGTCTGCAACGAAAGTCTGGAAAAAACTTAGAGTTACCTATGAGGGTACGGATAGAGTAAAGGAATCCAGAATTAATATCCTTTGGAGAGAATCTGAAATGTTTAGTATGCAAGAAGGAGAAACTATTGCTAAATTAAATTCTAGATTTACTGATATAGTTAATCCTTTGAGAACTCTTGGAAAGGAAATTTCAGAAGATGAGCTTGTTAAGAAAATCCTTTTTAACTAAAAAATGGAATTCTATAGGAACTGTTATGAATTACAAAGAGACTCCCGTTACTTATGATTATCTGATAGGAGCTCTTATTTCAGAAGAGATGAAATCTTCTTTGACTATAGAAGATAAGAAAAAGAAAGGACTAGCTTTGAAAGTAGTTTCTAGTGAAAAAAGTTCTTTTGATCTTGATAGGGATGATTTAGCACTTGTTGCTAAGAGATTCAAAAAGTTTTATAAAAAGAGTGGAAGGCCACAGAAAAAGTTTATTAAAAAGAACTTTCCATCTAAAAATAACAACTTACCTAAGAAAGAACCTTATGAAGTGGTTTGTTATGAATGCAATAAGCCCGGCCATATCAAGCCCAACTGTCCTAAGTTGAAAAAGAGGTCAAAGAAAGAAAAGCTGAAGCAAGCATTCATAGCTGCTTCGAGTGATTCAGATGTTTCTAATTTTGAAAGCCAAAGTGATCAAGAAGAAACTGCAAATATCTGTCTAATGGCCACTATCAATTTGACTCCAAGGAAATCAGCACTCTAACTTCAACACAAAAAGCTAAAAGCAATAAAATAGATGCAATGGTCCAAAAGTGTGAAGAAAGCAATGTAAGTATTTTTGAACCAGAATCTAAAAATGATCTTTTAGATACTTATAATAACCTTTGCAATGAATTTGGAAAGCTTGTTAGAAAGTATAAAGTTCTAAAGAAGGATTTCAGAAAGTTAAAAACTAAATGCAATCATTTAAAAGATGCTTTTTATCAAGATGTTACATGCAAAGATCTTATCATAGAGATCAAAGATCTTAAAGATTGTAATGATAAACTTTCTAAAAATCTGAAACACTTTGAAGAAAAATGTAAGAATCTGAATTATGAAAATGAATCCTTGAAACTGAGATTAAAATTCTAAAATCAATTTCAGAATCATTTTCTAAAGAAAAGACAAGTTCTAGCTATGATAGCATTTTAAAACAGAATCATTTTTCTAATAAGAAAAATGGTGTTTCTAATATTGTGACTTTAGAACATCAGAAATCTGACAGTCTCAACAAAAAGAAAAATCATAGTGAGCTAAATACCCCTGTCACCACTAATCCTCGAGGACCCAAATATGAGTTGGGTGCCTAAATCTGCATGATCCTTTCAGGTATGCTGTTGCGTCTCTTTTGAGTTCCCGCAAGTATACGGATCGCAACATAGTAATAAAAAGATCGATCCCACGAGGAACGGGTTATGTCCACTTTACTACTTATCCTTAACACTTATGTTTACAGCAATAAAATATGAAATGATTAAACTATAATTCTATTTAACTTTTAACTAAATATACTACTTAATTCTATAGATAAAGATATAGTAGAATACTTAGAAGAATTGATCATGCATTAGATTTTCTTTTTCTATAGCAAAACGTGTTTCATACAATAAATTTTTCTTTAATCACATGTGGTCAAGTATAATTCAACCTCTCGGTACAGAATTACTCTTTTTATTGTATGTATCTCTACATACAACAAATGCCTTACTTTGTCAAATATTAAGTCTAGATCTTATTCTTTGATTATTTCAATAAGTTAGACTTAACTTTGACAAACCAATTTAAAGATTCACATGCAAACCCAACTAAATGAATTCTATCTCTTTGATCCTTATTGAATTATTTCTTTCTGAGAATAGAATTAAGTAAGCTTGATTAAACAAAGACCAAAAGATAACTTAAAGAAACTTTTATTGAATGAAACCAAATAATATTGTTGTTTTGCATAGAAAATTATGAAGCACAACATGCAAAAAGTCTTTAATAAAACAAGAGAAAGATAGAAGTAATCAAACTCATGCCTCTTGGAGGGCGTCACCCATCGAGGAACTCCTGGATGTTCTTTGCACGAACAATAATAAGTGACTCTCGTCATCTTATTTCTAAGTACTACTTTATTATTTTCTACTGTATTATAATACTACATTTTGCCTATTACATGATGCATATTATATATTGCATATTGCATATATGGCCTATGGCCTATGGCCTCTAACATATGGCCTTTCTGGCATATGGCCTCTCTGGCATATGGCCTCTCTGGCCTCTCTGGCCTCTCTTCATCTTGATTTGGACTTTAATTTATAGAAGAGGAAGATGATGGCAGTTATGAAGGTGGTTGGCTGGCCAAAAGGTGCTTCAGGTGACTTCTCTTGGGAAGAGTCCCGACCTATGCATGGAAAGACATGATTTTCTGGTGAAAGGTGGCAGTTATGTCTCTTGGAAACACGACTCGCGCTCGCGAGGTTCAAGGTCGCGCTCGCGACTTCTGCTTCAGATGCTTCTGCCTCTCAAAAGTGCTTTGCGCGCTCGCGCATATGGAAGTCTTGCTCGCGACTTTCGCTGGCAAACTTTCTGCCTCTCAAAGGTGCTTTCTCGCGCTCGCGCAGATGGAAGGCGCGCTCGCGCATTTGTCTTCTGACTCTCAGGTCTGATTGTCGTGCCCGCGTATGTAAATGTTGCACTCGCGACTTGCCTTTTCTGGGTGTAGGTTGCGCGCGCGACCTCCTTCGCGTCGCGAAGTCTGCTGTGCAATTCCTTCCATTTTTAATCAACTTTTTGGTCCTCTTTTTCTATAAAATCAAGCCTTTTCATTCCTTTGCTCAAGTTTCATTCTTATAATCATTTTGAAACAAAAATACCACGAGCAAACGTAAAATGTATAAAAATAACATGCAATCATGCAAATTATATGAGAATATCATAACCAAATTTGCCCGTTTTGCGAGGCTATCAATTCCCCCACACTTAGCTCTTTGCTTGTCCCTAAGCAAAATATTCATCCTTCTTTTTGAACTTCATGTTGATCATGTTTGTTTTTATTCGTTGATTTAGACTTCTTAAGTAATCTACCAAAGATAAGAGATTAATGTATTTATGAACTAAGCAGTATAAATGCATATGACATGTAAAACTTTCAATATAGCAAACAAAAATCTAAAGTATAAGAAATCTAGTCATTTTAAGATATGAGATAAGTAATCCTCCTTTTGTAGAATGCAAAATAGGAAGTAATTAAGATATCATACATGTATTGTTTCTCATCTCAAGGCATTTTTAGGTAATCTTTTTTTTTTTTTTTTTATCTCACTAAGTGGTTGCATTTTATGCTCCATACCACTTTATTTGCTTTATATATTTTTTTTCTTTTCTTTTTCTTTTGTGGTTGCATTTTATGCTCCATACCACATTTTTTTTTTCATTTTTATTCAAGATATGTGGGAATGTAAATGGTAAGTGGTTGCATTTTATGCTCCATACCACTTTGATTTAGAACGGATTTCCCGTTATTCCCTTTTTTCGTATATTTTTCTCTCTTGGACTACCTTCATCCTTTATTGACTTGAAACATACAAGTATTTAATTTCCCTTTTCTTCCTATTCTTCATTTACGTTAGGATTCAAGCTTCTCTAAAACAAAAGATAATGTCTAGATAGTTAACTAAAGATTAAAATTTGCTATTTGAAAATTTCAATATGTCATATGTAATATATTAACACTTTAAGTTCATATAGGAATTTAATCTCTTTAATCATGGTATATTATTCAAGACTTCTATTTCAACAAGCAAAATACAAACAAATCAACACGTAGAGACTAAAACATTGAACTAAGGCAAAGAAGTTGACTTTTTTAATTGTCACAATTTTTATTTATTTTTTATTTATTTATTTATTTTTTTTTTTGATGAAATGAAGATGTAAGTCTCCCCCACACTTAAAAGACACAATGTCCTCATTGTGGGAGGATATATGCATATAACACACAATGCACATGCATAAAACACACAATAAAATACTAAAAATAAAAATGAAAGCAAATAAGGAAAGAAAAACCTTATGCCTCCGGAGAACCTGGAGGTGACGGAGTGAATTCGATGTTTTGTTTCTGAAACTATTTCATCCACTTCTGTGCCATACTCGTTTGGTTTTTCTGGATCGTGTGCAATTGTTGTTCCATTTCAAAAACTGTTACCTGCAGATTTTCCTGGGAATGCTTTCCTTTATCTTTGTTCATGCGCACGAGAGGTTCCTTCATCTCTATCACCTTGCCCTACTCTTCTTTCCCATGACTTCCAGCGATAAACCACTGTGTTGTCGATTTTCACTTCATCAACTAATCCGGTCTTCTTCAAGAACGCACCATCCATATACCTGTGAAACTTGAAGCCAAATCTATTTTTGTTGGAGCAGAACAAGAAGACACCTCCTTGTTCTTCTTAGCCTTTTGTTTGAATGGCATAGTGATGACTTGATGGAGGATTTTGATGAAAACACACAGAAAAGTGGGTTGCTGGGAGTTTTTATTGCACTAATAGAGTTGGGGATTTTGAAAGAGGAATAGAAACTCTTATATAGATGTGGTTAGGGAAGGATAGGGTTGAATAGGTAATAGGGAAGTTGAAAAAGAAGAGATTTAATTGGTTTGGAAAGGGTATTTGCAGTTGTTGTAGGTTTGAATACCTTGGGAAGGAGAAGGGTGGAATTTGAATATGGAAAAGATAGTTGTGACGTTCTGACCGTGGGACATTCGCGCCTTCAATTCCTGTTGTCGCGATCGCGTTTCAATTTCGCGTCTCGCGAATGACTTTCTCCAACCTCTCTAACTTCTGTTGCACCCGATTCGCGCCCGTGCTTGCTATTGTCGCGATCGCGAATTTGTATCCCAAAGTTTCTGACTTCCTTTGTGATGAAATCGCGCTCGCTCTTTCATGTATCGCGATCGCGAATATTGTTCTCAAACCTTTTGTCTCTTTGTCACAGAAATCACGCCTGCGCTTCCAGAATTCGTGCTCGCGCAATCTGTTTTTGTGAAGGCAAAATTTGCTGCACACTTAAATAAATATTAGTCCTTTAAAGCCAGATCTTTGGCTTTTAATCAAAGAAAATATTCAAAGTGTAAACCTTAGAGGAAATAAAAATAAAACTAATAAAAGTAAACACATATATATATAAATATATATTTTAGATAAAAATACTGTAAATCATACATAAGAATTTTCGTTAAATGACAAAACACCGTTCCCCGGCAACGGCGCCAAAAACTTGTTGCGTCTCTTTTGAGTTCCCGCAAGTATACGGATCGCAACGTAGTAATAAAAAGATCGATCCCACGAGGAACGGGTTATGTCCACTTTACTACTTATCCTTAACACTTATGTTTACAGCAATAAAATATGAAATGATTAAACTATAATTCTATTTAACTTTTAACTAAATATACTACTTAATTCTATAGATAAAGATATAGTAGAATACTTAGAAGAATTGATCATGCATTAGATTTTCTTTTTCTATAGCAAAACGTGTTTCATACAATAAATTTTCCTTTAATCACATGTGGTCAAGTATAATTCAACCTCTCGGTACAGAATTACTCTTTTTATTGTATGTATCTCTACATACAACAAATGCCTTACTTTGTCCAATATTAAGTCTAGATCTTATTCTTTGATTATTTCAATAAGTTAGACTTAACTTTGACAAACCAATTTAAAGATTCACATGCAAACCCAACTAAATGAATTCTATCTCTTTGATCCTTACTGAATTATTTCTTTCTGAGAATATAATTAAGTAAGCTTGATTAAACAAAGACCAAAAGATAACTTAAAGAAACTTTTATTGAATGAAACCAAATAATATTGTTGTTTTGCATAGAAAATTATGAAGCACAACATGCAAAAAGTCTTTAATAAAACAAGAGAAAGATAGAAGTAATCAAACTCATGCCTCTTGGAGGGCGTCACCCCTCGAGGAACTCCTGGATGTTCTTTGCACGAACAATAATAAGTGACTCTCGTCATCTTATTTCTAAGTACTACTTTATTATTTTCTACTGTATTATAATACTACATTTTGCCTATTACATGATGCATATTATATATTGCATATTGCATATATGGCCTATGGCCTATGGCCTTTAACATATGGCCTTTCTGGCATATGGCCTCTGGCCTCTCTGGCCTCTCTTCATCTTGATTTGGACTTTAATTTATAGAAGAGGAAGATGATGGCAGTTATGAAGGTGGTTGGCTGGCCAAAAGGTGCTTCAGGTGACTTCTCTTGGGAAGAGTCCCGACCTATGCATGGAAAGACATGATTTTCTGGTAAAAGGTGGCAGTTATGTCTCCTGGAAACACGACTCGCGCTCGCGAGGTTCAAGGTTGCGCTCGCGACTTCTGCTTCAGATGCTTCTGCCTCTCAAAAGTGCTTTGCGCGCTCGCGCATATGGAAGTCGCGCTCGCGACTTTTGCTGGCAAACTTTCTGCCTCTCAAAGGTGCTTTCTCGCGCTCGCGCAGATGGAAGGCGCGCTCGCGCATTTGTCTTTTGACTCTCAGGTCTAATTGTCGCGCCCGCGTATGTAAATGTTGCGCTCGCGACTTGCCTTTTCTGGGTGTAGGTTGCGCGCGCGACCTCCTTCGCGTCGCGAAGTCTGCTGTGCAATTCCTTCCATTTTTAATCAACTTTTTGGTCCTCTTTTTCTATAAAATCAAGCCTTTTCATTCCTTTGCTCAAGTTTCATTCCTATAATCATTTTGAAACAAAAATACCACGAGCAAACGTAAAATGTATAAAAATAACATGCAATCATGCAAATTATATGAGAATATCATAACCAAATTTGCCCGTTTTGCGAGGCTATCATATGCCTTAGGAGTGAGCTAAAAATAGAAATGTGGTACATGGACAGCGCTTGCTCTTGGCATATGACTGGTGATAGAAAGAAATTCACCAGATTAGAAAATAAAAAGGGAGGCATAGTAAACTTTGGAGACAAAGTGAAAGGTAAAATCGTTGGTATTGGTGTGGTAGGTTTTAATCCTTCAATAGAAGATGTATGCATAGTAGAAGGATTACATTATAACTTATTAAGTGTAAGTCAGATTTGTGATAAAAATAGAAGAGTGATCTTTGAACCATCTTTTTGTGAAGTTCAGAACATGCATGATAACAAAAATTTATTTGTTGGAAAAAGGTTTGAGTATATACCTAGTAGATCTTTCTAATATGCATAACCTAGACATATGCTTAGTTTCTGTTGACAATTCTAGCTGGTTATGGCATAGAAGACTTGGACATGCAAGCATGCACCTTATTTCTAAACTGTCTAAGAAAGACCTGGTTCAAGGTTTGCCAAAACTAAAATTTGAAAAAGATCACATTTGTGATGCTTGTCAATTGGGTAAACTAACCAGAACATCTTTCAAATCTAAGGGCATGGTTTCTACTTCTAGACCTTTAGAATTACTACACCTTGATTTATTCGAACCTATTACTCCTTCTAGTCCTGGAGGAAAATTCTATGCATTTGTTATTGTAGATGATTATTCTAGATTCACCTGGACACTCTTCCTTAGAAATAAGGATGAGTCATATGACATGTTTGTTCATCTTTGCAAGAGAATACAAAATGAGAAATGGTACAACATCTTAGCAATTAGAAGTGATCATGGAGGAGAATTTGAAAATCAGAAATTCGATGCTTTTTGTAAAGAATCAGGAATCTTCCATAACTTCTCAGCACCTAGAACACCTCAACAGAATGGAGTAGTGGAACGCAAGAATAGAACACTTCAAAAAATGGCCAGAACCATGTCGAGTGATTCTAAATTACCAAAGTATTTCTCGGCAGAAGCCGTTGACATTACCTGTTATATTCTAAACAGGGCTTTGGTAAGATCTAAACTTAAAAAGACTCCATATAAGCTATACAAAGGTAGAAAACCAATATTGGTTATTTTCATATTTTTGGGTGTAAATGTTTTATTCTAGATAACAAGAAAAATCATCTTGCTAAATTTGATGCTAAATCTTATGAAGGAATTTTTCTAGGATATTCTAGTAATAGTAAAGCATATAAAGTGTTTAATAAGAAAACTCTAGTTGTAGAAGAATCTATTCATGTTGTGTTTGATGAATCTGACTCTACTTTTAGAAGTTTAGAAAATGATGATGTTGTAGATTTTAATCAAGAAAAGCAGAATGAACAATCAGAACAACTAGAATAGCCAGAAAATGAGCAGAATGTTGATAATTAGGCTGAACCAGAAGATGAACATGAAGATCAGAATGCAACTGAAAGTCAAATGCCAGAAACAAAAAAATAAAATTCTCAATTACCAAAAGAAATGGCGATTCCATAGGTATCATCCTCAAGAGGACATCATGGATAATCCTTCAAAAAGGATGATGACTGGAGCTCAATTTAAGAGATATTTTAGTAATGTTGCTTTCGTTTCTCAATTAAAACCTAAAAATTTAGAAGATGCTCAAAATGATGAAAGTTGGATTCTTGCTATGCAAGAAGAACTAAATCAATTTGAGATAAATCAAGTTTGGAAACTTATTTCTAGACCTAAAAACCATTCCGTTATTGGAACAAAATGGGTGACGTGGATGTGAATACTCAAATTTTGAGACTCGAAAAGCCGGTTTTCCCGGCCGCGGCGGTGGTGGCCGCCCTTAAAGGCGGCGGTAGCCGCTATTGCCGGCGGTCGTGCCGCCGGCGACAGCGGCTGCAGTCGCTTGTGAATACTCAAATTTTTTGAGGCTCAAAAGCCTATTTTTTTCGGACTGCGAACAGTCCGGCCGGACCGGAGGCCTTTCGGAAAATTCACCGGAAGTATGCTAATATGGTACTTGAAACGTCCGGAAAATTACGAGGATCACGGAACTGGTCCCGGAATATTTTTTGGAGGTCCGGAACTCCCGGAAAAGCCCCCGGAGTGAACTTGCCTGCCCCGGTGGCTCAGCCACCGGAGCCAGCCGCCGAGCCGGCGGCCCATCCCGGTGGCTCAGCTGCCGGGAAGGCCACCGACCCGGCGGCCCGGCCGCCAGAAGGGCCGCCGAGACCCGGCGGCCCAGCCGGCGGTCCATCCGGCGGCCCGGCCACCGGAAACAGTCCGTTTTGCGCCTATAAATACAGGCCTCAGGCCTCCTTTTTTCCTCACTCAGTCTGTGTTGACGGACGCTCCTTCTCCCTCTCGCTTCTTGCGAATTCTTTACTGCTTTCTTGCATTTTAGCTAGATTTTATTGCTTTCTTTGTTTTGATATTTGGTCATTAAAATTAAATTTAATTAATTAATTTCCCTTAACGAGGAGCTTAACCTGGAGTTAAGAAGTGGCCGTCGACTAAATCAGGTACACAAGCTAAACTCTATCTATTTAATTTTAGCACTTCATGCATGCTTCTTTTCTACTCCTCCTAAATTCTATAACTGCATAAATGCATTCATATCATCCACTAGGCAAACAAATTGCCTCAATTAAATAAAATTAAGCTTAGATGCACGGTTAATCGATAATCGTGGTATTAAAGCCTAAAATTCGACAATACTGGCTAAAAGCCTAGTTAATCAATAACTATGGTGAAATTGCCTTTATTTCGAACAGTTTTTGGCTTAAGTCTAATTAATCAATAATTGTGACTAAAAGGCCCTAATTAAACACTTTTTTTTATTATGGCAATAAATTGCCTATATTTCAATTTAATTAATCACTTTAGGCAAACAAACTACCTATAAGTGAGAATTGATCAAGTTTTTCAGCGATAAATCGCTCAAATCAAAATTTTTGCTAAAAGCCTTTAATAAATCACTTTTGGCAAACAAATTGCCTACAAGTGAGAATTAATCAGTTTTCAAGTCGCTTAAAGCAATATTTTGGCTAAAAGCCTTTAATAATCGCTTTTGGCAAACAAATTGCCTACAAGTGAGAATTAATTCTTTTTTCATAGCGACAAATCGCTTGAATCAAAGCTTTGGCAAAATGCCTTAAAACTAATCAATCTTTTGGCTTTAAAGCCTTAAATCAATTCATTTTGGCACAATTGCCTTAAATCAATCAATTCTGGCGACAATCGCCCAATCAACTTTTTGGCAACAATTGCCTAAATCAACTCTTTTCGGCTAAAAGCCTTAAATCAATTTTTGGCGTCAAACGCCCAATCAACTTTTGGCAAACAAATTGCCTAAATCAAACTTTTTGGCTAAAAGCCTCAAATCATCAATTTTGGCAATAAAATTGCCTTAATCATTTTGGCGACAATCGCCCAACAAAACACCTTTGGCACAAATGCCTTAATCATTTTGGCGACAAATCGCCTAACCAATCTTTTGGCTAAAAGCCTTAAAATCAATCATTTTGGCGACAAGCGCCTAAAATCAATCATTTTGGCAATCAAATTGCCTAAATCAATCTTTTTGGCTAAAAGCCTTAAATCAGTCAATTTTTGGCAATAAAATTGCCCAATCAACATTTTGGCAACAAATGCCTAAAACAATCAATTCTTTGGCAGAATGCCTAAACAAAAATGCACAAAGCATACACACACTCATGCATCAAGCATCCCATCTAAAGCCCTCTAGAAGAGGCCTATCGAACTACGTTGACTTTGATCTTCCATTCAAACGGAAGTACTAGGCACATTCGGGATTTAACCCCGAGCGGCAAGTCGCAATCATTCAAACTCACTTAAACATTCCATTGGTCCAATCATCTTGCAAAGCATTCATTTTTTGGTTAGTTTCATCAGCATGACATAGTCTCGGGATCCACCTCAGGTTCGAAGACCATGCCTTAGACATTGGGTAATTAATCTAGTAACTAGGTTAATTAAAATTGGAGTCACTTAGGGTTTTTTCCTAGTTTACCCTAAAATAATTAAACAAGGTGGCGACTCATACATTCACGTGCATTTCTTCCCTTAGTCACATGCAATCATATGCATATGATATTTTGGGGTAGGGGTTCACAGTGGAACCCTATGGAAATTAATTCCAAGAACTCTATGATAAGATTTGGAATAGATCAAAGATCAAACTAAACTCCTCTCTATGGCACCCAAAGCTTAAAGAAGCAAGAACACCAATAATAAAGTAAACAATAAGATAAACGCCACAAATAAATTGATAAGTTTACCTTGATTCTTGATGCAATTAGAGTAATGCACTCTCACAATCTCTCTAATCAAAGGAACACGCCTAAGCATGAACAAAATCTGTAGATTTCTTATTTCAATGAATTGTGTTTTGTTGTACAATATAACAAGCTATTTATACTAAATCCAAGAGGTCCTGATCCTTAAAGGATTTAGACTAATTAATCTAAATCAGCTAAGGATAAGGATTTAGCTAATCTAAACCAACTAAGGATAAGACTAACAAATCTTAACAACTTAAGGATTTAGGAATAACAAATCCTAACTAACTAAAGATTAGCTAAATCTAAACAAAATAAGGATAAAATCCAAGGGGGGCCGAATTATAGGAGGCCCAACCCATTATTTTTTATACAACTCAAAATAAGCATAATTAGACTAACTAATCTCACTAGAGGCAGACCCTAGCACGGCTTGGGCATGCCAATTCGCACGGCTTGGGCATGCTACCTTGCACGGGTGTGCTAACCTAGCACGGTTTGGGCGTTCCATAGGCTGGAATTTCAGATTCCATCTCAACATGTGCTTCCATTAATGTGAGAAAATTAGGTGTGCCTTCAAGTTCTTCATAGCACTTGTTGAAAACAAGGTCATGGAGCTCTTGTGTAACTTGTTCTTGAATGTATAAGGACATGGTTGCTCCATATTTCTTTGCACGGCTCCCTGTAATTGGTCCACTAGGAAGTACTAATGGATCGCCATTATTATGCTCCTTATTCCCTTAAGCTCTATAGGTGATTGATGATGGTGGATCCGTATCATCCCCCCTTCTTTAAAAAGATTTGTCCTCAAATCTGCATCCATGTCAAAGGGAGATAAATCACTAATATTGAAAGTGGCAGAAACACCATACTCACCTGGTAAGTCTATCTTGTAGGCATTGTCATTGATGCGCTTTAAGACTTGAAATGGACCATCTCCACGTGCATCGAGCTTAGTCTTCCTTTGGTTGGGAAACCTTTCCTTGTGAAAATGTACCCAAATCTAATCACCTGGCATAAGCACCAACTTCTTCCTACCCTTGTTTGCTCTATCAGCATATTGCTTGTTCCTCTTTTCTATGTTGGCCCTAGCCTTCTCATTTAAAGACTTCACCAATTCTGCCTTTTGAGCACCATCTAAATTAGAAAGTTCATTTAAAGGGAAAGGAACAAGATCTAATACAGTTAGTGGGTTAAAGCCATAAACAAGTTCAAATGGACTAAAACCTGAAGTAGAATGTATGCTACGATTATATGCAAACTCAATGAATGGCAAACAATCTTTCCAAGTTTTTAAGTTTTTATCCACAATGGCACGAAGCAAGGTTCCTAGAGTTCTATTCACAACCTTAGTTTGTCCATCTATTTGTAGATGACAAGTGGTAGAATAAAGTAATTTAGTACCAAGCTTACCCCACAAAACTCTCCAAAAATGTGAAAGGAACTCTGCATCCCTATCGGAAACTATAGTTCGTGGCACCCCATGTAACCTTACCACTTCTCTAAAGAATAGATCAGCAACATTATTGGCATCATCAGTTTTATGACAAGGAATGAAATGAGCCATCTTGCTAAACCTATCAACAACTACAAATAAACTGTCCTTACCACGCCTAGTCCGAGGTAAACCAAGTACAAAGTCCATAGATATATCAATCCAAGGTGAACTAGGAACAGGTAAAGGCATGTATAATCCATGAGGAATAGACTTAGATTTGGCCTGTTTACAAGCAATACAAGAATTACAAACTTTCTCTAAATCTTTATGCATATGAGGCCAATCAAAATGTTCATTCCACATATCATAAGTCTTATGTACCCCAAAGTGTCCTATCAATCCTCCACAATGAGATTCAAGCACAAGCAAATCACTCATAGAACATTTAGGCACACAAAGTTTGTTGCCCTTAAACAAATACCCATCATGTCTATAAAATTTATCAAATGCTCCATGATCATATGCCACATATACATTGCCGAAATCAGAATCTGTCACATATAAGTCCTTAATATACTAAAATCCAAGCAACTTAGAATTAAGAGTAGTAATTAGGGCATACCTCCTTGACAATGCATCAGCGACAACATTATCTTTTCCATGCTTGTATTTAATCACATATGGAAATTGTTCAATAAATTCAACCCACTTACCATGCCTTTTATTGAGCTTACCTTGACCCTTCAAGTGTTTTAGGGCCTCATGATCTGTATGAATGACAAACTCCTTAGGTAATAAGTAGTGTTGCCAAACATTTAGAGTTCTTACCAAAGCATCCAGCTCTTTGTCATAGGTTGAATAATTGAGTTGCGCTCCATTCAATTTCTCACTAAAGTAGGCAATTGGTTTCTTTTCTTGCATTAGGATCGCCCCAATTCCCACACCAGAAGCATCACACTCAATTTCAAAAGTATTTTCAAAGTTAGGTAAAGAAAGTATAGGTGCGGATGTTAACTTTCCTTTAGGCGTGTCAAACGCTTTCTGTTGTTCTTCTCCCCACTTGAACCCAACTTCCTTTTTGATTATTTCTATTAGTGGTGCTGCAATGGAAGAGAAATTTTTTACAAATCTTCTATAAAAACTTGCCAACCCATGAAAACTCCTAACTTCAGAAACTGGTTTGGGAGTTGGCCATTCTTTGATAGCTTTCACTTTCTCCTCATCTACTTGAATACCCTGTGCACTCACAATAAATCCAAGAAATACAAGTTTATCTATGCAAAATGTGCATTTGTTAAGTTTAGCATACAATTTTTCAGATCTTAATGTTTATAATACTATCCTAACATGCTCAATATGATCATTAAGAGACTTGCTATAAATGAGTATATCATCAAAGTATACAACCATAAATTTTCCTAAGAAGGCACGCAATACATGGTTCATGAGCCTCATAAATGTACTAGGTGCATTAGATAATCCAAAAGGCATTACCAACTACTCATACAAACCATACTTAGTTTTAAATGCAGTTTTCCATTCATCACCTGGATGCATTCTAATTTGATGATAACCACTCATTAAATCAATTTTAGTAAAGTAAGTTGCCCCATGTAATTCATCTAACATATCATCAAGTCTAGGAATAGGGTGTCTATAATTTACAGTGATTTTGT
Source organism: Jatropha curcas (assembly GCF_041381405.1). Taxonomy (NCBI): domain Eukaryota; kingdom Viridiplantae; phylum Streptophyta; class Magnoliopsida; order Malpighiales; family Euphorbiaceae; genus Jatropha; species Jatropha curcas. Next base: position 22,746,400 of record NC_143161.1, read on the forward strand.
TGACTGCTCTACAATCAACACACATGCGCCACGGTCCATCCTTTTAGGCACTAGAAGAACTGGAACGGCACAAGGGCTCATGCTCTCTCGCACCAATCCTTTTTCTAGAAGCTCATCAACTTGCCTTTGTAGCTCCTTTGTCTATATTAGATTGCTTCTATAGGCGGGTTTATTTGGAATGGTGGAGCTAGGAATAAAGTCAATTTGATATTTTATTCCTCTTAAAGGTGGTCAACCACTAGGTAATTCACTAGGAAAGACATCATCAAATTCCTGCAACATAGAAACAAACATAGAAGGCAAACTATCAAGGTTAGTGTTAGTTTCAGCAAATAAAACCTCTTTATTTATACCTAAGAAGCAACACGGGCGTCTCCAAGGCAATAGCACACTTAACCTCCCTAGCTCTTGCATAAAAAGTTTGTTTCTTTTTTTCCTCTTTCTGTTTGTCACTCACAATTGGGCCATTAATTTGTTTTATTATTTTTGTGGCCTCTTTCCCTTCATGCTTACTCTTTTCTCTCTTTTGTTCTTTTGAAATCTCACTCCCATTTTTCCTCAAGGCCGAAACCTCTCTCTCTCTCTCAAGTATCTTCCTTTGATCTTCATATACTTCTTGAGGTGATAATGGTACAAGAACCACCTTTTTCCCCTTATGAACCAAAGAGTATCGGTTATGGAATCCACCATGAAGTGCTCTTCTATCATATTGCCATGGTCTTCCCAACAGTAAATGGCCTACCTGCATAGGTACTATATCACATAAGATCTCATCTTCATACCATCCAATAGAAAATGCCACAAGTACCTGTCGAGTCACCTTCACCTCCCCACAATCATTCAACCATTGTAACTTATAAGGCTTAGGATGCTTGAGACATTAACGCGAAACCCAATGGAAATAAATTCCATGAACTCAATGACAAGTTTTGGAAGAGATCCAAGATCTAAATAAATTCCCCTCTATGGCACCCAAAGCTTAAAACAGCAAGAACACCAATAATATAGTAAAAGAATAATATAAACGCCACAAAAGAATTGATAAGTTTACCTTGATTCTTGATGCAATTAGAAGAATGCAATCTCACACTCTCTCTAAAGCAAGAACACGCCAAAGCATGAAGAAGAAATTCTATTTCATTGATTGAATAATAATGTGAATAATTACAAAATAACAAGCTATTTATACTAATCTAAGAGGTCCTGATCCTTAAAGGATTTAGAGTTAGCTAAGGAGTAGGATTTAGCAAATCTAAACCAACTAAGGATATGACTAGCAAATCTAAACAACTTAAGGATTTGGTTAACTAATCCAAATCAACTAAAGATTAGCTAAATCTAAATAAATGTAGGATAAGGAATAATTAATCCAAACCAACTAAGGATAAGGAATAATTAATCCAAACCAACTAAGGATAAGGACTAACTAATCCAAACAAATTAAGGATAAGGAATAATTAATCCAAACCGACTAAGGATAAGGAATAATTAATCCAAACCAACTAAGGATAAAAATTAAAAGGGTGGCCCAATTTATTGTGGCCCAACCCATTAACAACATTACAACTCAAAACTAACAAAAATGGGCTAACTTATTACCCCAAAGTTAGGCTCTAGTATGGCCAGGGCATGCCATATGCTGGAATTTCAGATTCCATCTCAACATGTGGTTCCATTAATGTGAGAAACTTAGGTGTTCTCCATGCTTCCTTGAGATCTATGGTTGAGTGGTAGCGATTCCGTATCATTCCCCCCTTCTTTAAAAAGATTCGTCCTCGAATCTTAATTAGAAGTTGAGGTATCCATGCTCTCTTGATCTCCATGGTTGCTCCATATTTCTTTGCATGACTTCTTGTAATTGATCCACTAGGTAGCACTAATGGATTTTTCATGTTGTTCTCCTTTCTCCCTTGAGTTCCATGGATGAGTGATGGCGGATTCGTATCAGACATGTTAAGTTCAGTTTATTTACCATATTTACACTAGCAACATTAGTGCAACTACCCCCATCAATAATAAGAGTACACACTTTTCAACTAATCAAACACCTAGTGTGAAATATGTTCTCACGTTGCTCAAGGCTTTCCTCTTTGATATGCATATTCAAAGCACGCCTAGCAACTAAAGCCTCACCATGTTCAGGAAGTATTAAGTTATCTGAATCATCATCATCATCATCAATTAATTTAGGCATATCATCATAATCACTACATTCAAATTCAGAACTAATATTCTCATCATCTTTAGCGATCATAACTCTTTTATTAGCACATTGAGATGCATATTGCCCTTTCCCCAAACATTTAAAACATTTAATTTCTCTAGAAGGGGTTGTAGAGTTAGAAGTACCTTTGTTGCATTTAATTGGAGTTTGGACAGCCTCTTTACCTTTTGAAGTTGATTATGTCCTTTGGATCTCCCCTTTTTCTGTCTTTCAATCTTCATGGCCATATCTACCATCTCTTCCATGGAATCATAGCGATACATCTCTAAGGCATCATCAATATCATTATTTAGACCTCCAAGGAAACCTTGACATGGTGATTTATTCATCTTCCTCAATTTTGGCTCTAGCCATGCAAACCTCCATCTCCTTGTAGTATCCTTCCACACTCTTCCCTCCTTGCACCATTCTTGCTAATTTGTTGTGTAAATCCCTAACACTATAAAAAAATGCCTAATTGCGACCGAATGAAATCGATCGCAATTTTCCGACCGATTTGCGACCTATGGACAAACAGTCGCTAATTGTAGCGCTAAAAATTTCCGCGAGTTTAGTTTTCAGTTTGCGACCAGTGTACTACAGATTTGCGATCGATTTTGCGACTGATTTGTGACTACGTTTTATTCCGTCGCAACATTGCGCGCTTCAAAATTAGGAATAAGTTCTAAGGCTGATTGGCGACCGAATTGCGACCGATTATTTGCGACCGACAGTTTGAGTCGCAAATCGGTCACAATTTTATTGCGAAGTAAAACAACGTCGTAGAGTTAAAATTTGCGACCGATACTAATGAAATTTGCAACTGACCAGTCGGTCGCAAATTTTAGGGCTTTAAACGCCAAATGCCCTCCTTCTTCTTTCTTCTTCTTTCTTCTTCTTTCTTTCTTCTCCTCCTCCTCTCCTCTCCTCCGTTCGCAGCGCCGCTCCAGCCCTTCCTGACGCCGCTCCAGCCCTTCTTGATGCCGCTCCAGCCCGCCTGACGCCACCAGCTCCGCTCCATTGTAACTCCGATCACTCCATTGCTGTTTGGACACAACTTGAGGTAAGTTTTGCAAATTTTTTTTCAATTTTTTTTTTTTTGCGATTTTATGTGTTTTTATTATAATAATTTTTGGTTAGTTTTGTATATTTGCGATTAGGAATATTTAGGTACTGTTATTATTATTATTATTATTATTATTATTATTATTATTATTATTATTATTATTATTATTATTATTATTATTATTATTACTGTTATTATTATTGTTATTATTATTATTATTATTATTATTATTATTATTATTATTATTATTATTATTATTATTGTTGTTATTGTTATTGTTATTGTTACTGTTATTATTATTATTATTATTACATTATTATTACTGTTATTATTATTATTATTATTATTACATTATTATTACTGTTATAGAGTTAAAATTTGCGACCGATACTAATGAAATTTGCAACTGACCAGTCGGTCGCAAATTTTAGGGCTTTAAACGCCAAATGCCCTCCTTCTTCTTTCTTCTTCTTTCTTCTTCTTTCTTTCTTCTCCTCCTCCTCTCCTCTCCTCCGTTCGCAGCGCCGCTCCAGCCCTTCCTGACGCCGCTCCAGCCCTTCTTGATGCCGCTCCAGCCCGCCTGACGCCACCAGCTCCGCTCCATTGTAACTCCGATCACTCCATTGCTGTTTGGACACAACTTGAGGTAAGTTTTGCAAATTTTTTTTCAATTTTTTTTTTTTTTGCGATTTTATGTGTTTTTATTATAATAATTTTTGGTTAGTTTTGTATATTTGCGATTAGGAATATTTAGGTACTGTTATTATTATTATTATTATTATTATTATTATTATTATTATTATTATTATTATTATTATTATTATTATTGTTACTGTTATTATTATTGTTATTATTATTATTATTATTATTATTATTATTATTATTATTATTATTATTATTATTATTATTATTATTATTATTATTATTGTTGTTGTTGTTATTGTTATTGTTATTGTTACTGTTATTATTATTATTATTATTACATTATTATTACTGTTATTATTATTATTATTATTACATTATTATTACTGTTATTATTATTATTATTATTATTATTATTATTATTATTATTATTGTAATTAGGAAGGAATTAAATATAATAATTATGAAGTATGTAATATTAGCAACTTTAGCAAGGAATTGAATAGAATTAAATTAGTAATTAAATATAATAATTAAAAAGATTAATAATTTTATCAAGGAGTTAAATAGAAAAAAATAAAAAAAAATATAATAATTAGGAAGCAAGTTTCATGTCATGTTAACTGGAAAACAAAATAGTTAGTTTTTTAATAGTGTTAAGTATTATAAATGATAGTTAATTATAAAAAGAATTAAAAGATTAAATGATAGTTAATTTATTTAGTTTAAATCATTAATTTTAAACCTAATTTAAATTATTTCGTCAATTTAAAATATCATTATATTTGAAGTATGTAATAAGTAAAAAATTAATAAAAACATTACGAGTAGAATAACGAGTTTTAATATGTATAACACATATTAAAAAAAAAAGTCTAAATATAAGTTATAACTTTGCCACATGATACATGATACAGAATAGCAATAATAGAAGCCAATTGTTATGATACAGGTAATTAAAATTACTCTTTTTTTATAATTATGAAATAATGCATTTTTTTTGTTGTTATTATTCTTAAATTTTTTTTTAAAATGCATGATACTTTTGGGTTGGAGGCTTAGTAGTGGCCATTTTACCTTTGGAGAATGTTGGTATGATATAGAAGTGTTTATTGAAGTGTCTTTATATTTGAGATTTGATTGTGTTGTACCGAAGTGCTGCCGAATTTTTTTCCAAAAAATTCAATATGTGGAATAGTACACTTACCTTTATTAGGGTAAAGGTAATAAATGAACTTAGTGAATAAATGAACTTAGTGATTTTACATTTATATATAGTTACCCTTATTATAGAAATAACCTAAAACGACCCGAAAATTTAATTTCGTAGAATTTTCATTTAAAAACTAAATTTTTTATTTCAACCAATGAGATTATACCAGCCAGTATTTTATTATTGCTAAACTGGACCCGTAAACCAATTCGATTTTTCGAAAACCAAGCGAAAAACTCGAAAACCAAACAAATTGAGCCAAATCATAGAATTAGACCAAACCGGTTCGAATCGAACCGGAATGGTCTAGAAGCTTTAGAATTCTCCTTTCTTTTCTTTTCTTTTTTTTTCTTCTTTTCTTCTTCTTCGTCCTTCTTCTCCAGCGTCGAACCACCCCTCCCCTTCTCCTCCTCTCATTTTTTCCGACCGCCTGAGACCAGCGCCTCCTCGTCGTCGCCTCCTCGCCACAGCAGTTCTGGCATTCCTTCCTCTCTCCTCTTTCGTTTCTGGCGCACGCAGAAGGCGCAGGAGAGCCGTGACTTCCTTCGATCGGGAAATCGCGTCGAGTCTCCTGCTCCTCGACTTTCCGACGACACCGGCTCATCACAGGCCCTCTCCTCATCTCTAGCATTCCTCCAGCCACCATCCTATTCATTTCCGACCAAGTTAGCATCGACAGAATTGGCTTTTGAACAAAGGAGCCGCTGCCGATTGTTCTAACCAGAAAATTTCGATTTCCGGCGTGTATCGCAGCTGGGTAAGTCAATTTCCAACCTTCATCAATTTAGTTTATGAGTTCCTTGATCAAAGATGAAGGTTTTGAATCATGAATCAAACTATTGCATAAATTTAGACTTTAGCTCCTACTATTAATTGATTCTCTAGTTTAGTTTAATTATTAGCTAAATTAATGGATAAGTTAGCATGAACAAGGGGATTTCAGTTTAAGAATAGATATAGCATGATTATGACAGCAACATTGGCACCAATGCTTGAGCTATTGTAGAAATTTATATATCTAGCTACTATTTAGGTGAATGTGATTAGGAATTTCGAATTGTTGCTCTTTAAATTGGTATATAAACTGATTCGTATATTGGGATGGTTAGGGTATTGCATCTATTATAAATCTTTACGAAGGATTTAGGGTTCTTTAGGTTGAAAATAACTAATTAGCTATATGCTCAAGTTCTTAATATCCTATGAAGAAATTATTGAATTGTTTCCATTTTGAATGAGTTATAAATTGAATTTTAATAAGTTATGTGCAAACCAGTGAATATATTTGGGGGTATTAAATAGAACATTTTGAATTCCATGAGCTAGCAGCAGTTAATTAGTTGGCTCTTTGAATTATAATGTTTGGGATGGGTATTTGAAGTTGTAAATGAAGTTCTTGTTGGGTAGTGAGTTAGCTAGTGTGTAAAATATGAAAATTTAATCATGAAGTCTAGACTTTTAGATTTGGCAAGCAATTATTTCAATTTATTTATTTCTGGAAATTTGTAGCCTAGTATAGTACATTTATTTATTTCTGCAAGTTGGCATCAACCATTTGAGTTTTTGTGTTGTATTAGAAGGGCATATATATATATATATATATGTATGTATAAACAAGTAATGTATAATGGATAGACGATTTAAATGGTTTGTTAGCTATGACGTTGCTATTGAAGGAGGATGGGAATTAAGTTGATTGATTGCCCGATGGATGGGCTGTGTGTATTGATTGATAAATATATAATAATATTGTGTTATCTAAACAGGTAGATAGTCCAATTTTTAGGGGAGGTGCTGCCGAAATTTCGATAGAACTTAGACTAGTTTTAATTAACAACATAATTAATAAGTTTATTTAGATTAGTTCTATAATTTGGTACATAATAAATATAGTGCCCTGATGATTTATTATCTTTATTATTCATTTAATTATTTACATCTTTATTTATTTATTTTCATTATTATTGTTGTTTATTGTTAATACTATTTATTTATTTATTTGCATTGATTTTGGATGTTAAATTGTGCATTGCATTACGATGTCTAATTGATTAATATGTCTGCATTTGATTGCAATGTTTGATTAATTGTGTTGTGATATTGCTGTACTTTGTTTGTGTGGAATTGGGATGAAGTGGGTCACCATGGGTTTGTGAGACTGTTTCTGTTATACGGATCCTGATTCTGATTTCTGTTATATTCTGATTCTGTTATATGGATCCTGATTCTGTTTCTGTTAGCCGGGTAAATGGGAGATCGGCGCCCCCGTGTGCACCTGATAATTCTGTTTATTTTGAAACCACAGGATGGCCGCTTGTTGTTGCGCACCTGAAAATCCAGATTTGATTGCAGCCCGCTGTGAATACTCAAATTTTGAGGCTCAAAAAGCCAGTTTTCCCGGACTGCAAACAGTCTGGCCGGACCTGAGGCCATTTTGGAAATTTATCGGAAGTATGCCAGTATGGTACTTAAAACGTCCGGGACGTCGCGAGGATCGCGGAACTGGTCCCGGAATATTTTTTGGAGATCCAGAACTCCCGAAAAAGCCTTCGAAACGTAAAACTAGAAAGTCCGCCGGCCGCGGTGGTGGCAGCAGCCGCCCTTCACGGCGGCGGCAGCCGCCGGCGACAGCGGCTCCGGACGCCGTACCCAACAGCCCCGCCCGCCGTGGGTTCGGCGGCCCGGCCCGGCAGCCCCAGCCGCCGGAGCACAGCGGCTTAGCCGCCGGCTCACCACTGGCCACCGGCGGTCCGGCAGCCGAGCCCGGCCGCCGACCGCAGCCGCCGAGTCCGGCGGCCCGGCCGCCGGAACAGCCCATTTTTGCCTATAAATAATGGCCCCGGCACTCCGTTTTCGGCACTCAGTCTGTGTTGACGGACGCTCCTTCTCCCTATGCTCTTTGCGATTCTTTACTGCTTTTTTTGCATTCGTTTATTTATTTATTTATTTTTATTGTTTGCTTATTGTGATATTTGGTCGCTAAAATTAAATTAAATTAAATTAATTAAAATTCCCTTAACGAGGAGCTTAACCTGGAGTTAAGAAGTGGACGTCGATTAAATCAGGTATGTACAATCAAAACCCTGTTTATTTAATTTTAGCACTTCATGCATACTTCTCTTCTACTCCTAATAATTCTACAACTGCATAAACACATTCACATCATCCTTAGGCAAATAAACTGCCTCAATTAAATAAATTTAAGCTTAAATACCCGGTTAATTAATAATCGTGGTATTAATGCTAAATCCGACAATATTGGCTAAAAAGCCTAGTTAATTAATAACTACGGTTTAATTGCCTTTATTTCGAACAGTCCGGCTTAAGTCCAATTAATCAATAATTGTGGCTAAAAAGCCTTAATCAATCATGTTTTGGCAACAAATTGCCTACAATTAAATCAACCACATTTTGGCAACAAATTGCCCACGGTTCAATCAATTTTTGGCAAACAAATTGCCTATAAATTAGATTAACCACTTTTTAGCGACAAATCGCTTAAATCACAATTTTTGGCTAAGAGCCTTCAAACAATTGCTTTTGGCAAATAAATTGCTTTAAGTCGAGCATTTTGGCGACAATCGCCTAAAATCAATCATTTAGGCAATCAAATTGCCTAAATCACTTCTTTTTTGGCTAAAAGCCTTAATCATTTTGGCGACAAACGCCCAATCAATCAATTTTCGGCATCAAATTGCCTAAATCACTTCTTTTTTTGGCTAAAAGCCTTCAAATAAGCACTTTTGGCAAGAATAAGCCCAAGCGTCAATTTTTGGTGACAAATCGCCCAACAAAACATCTTTTGGCAGGAATAAGCCCAAACATCAATTTTGGCAATAAATTGCCCAATCAACACTTTTGGCAACAAATGCCTAATCAAATCAATCAATCTTTAGCAAAAAGCCTAAACAAAATGCACAAAGCATACACACACTCATGCATAAAGCATACCCATTCAAAGCCCTTCAAAGAAGGCCTATCGAACTACGTTGACTTTGATCTTCCATTCAAACGGAAGTACGTAGGCACATTTGGGATTTAACCCCGAGCGGCAAGTCGAAATCACATAAACATTTTATTTGGTCCAATTATTTCATTTCACCCTGCAAAGCATTCATTCATGGTTAGTTTATCAACATGACATGGTCTCGGGATCCATCTCGGGTTTGCACACCATGCCTTAGGCTTTGGGATAATTAATCTAGTAATTAGGTTAATTAAAAAATGGAGTCACTTAGGGTTTTTTCCTAGTTTACCCTAAAATAATTAAACAAGGTGGCGACTCACACACTCACGTGCATTTCTTCCTTAGTCACATGCATTCATATGCATTGATAAATTGGGGAGGGGTTCACACCCGCAGGGTGGCCTCCTGTTGTGAGCGCTTGATGATCTAGATTGGATGGAGACCACCGGGTTGCCTCCTGTTGGTATGGAAAAGAAAAGAGAGAGTGGAAAAACAATGAGAGGGCTGGTCAAGTGAGGATTAGACCGGTCGGCCAGTATGGGGGATCGGCTCCCTGGTGCACACGTGAGAGGATGAGCCATGTGGGAGGACGGCTCATCGGGGGTTCGGTGACTCCACTGACTAATTTCCACGTGATGTGATTATTTGAAGGTGATATTGTTTGTGAGTGCTGGTGACATGCCATTTGTGTGACTGGCTGCGTGAGCATATAACTAGTCGGATGACTAGATTGATATGTATTTACACATTTGTGTGAATGTGTGTGTTGTGCAATAATAGTTACTCCTTAGAAAGCTCACATATCTTGTTTAATTTTTCAGGAAGTAAGTTTCTCTTTAATTCGGTTAAGCTATGTTCCTTCGTCGCACAGCTAGAAAGAAAATTTTCCTAGACCAATAAATATTTTGCTATGTATCTAGATGTATAAAAAATCTATGTATATCTATTAGTTAGTGACTCCGCAGTTGTAGAAATTGTATACAATTAGTCGTGTATTAACATAGACAATATAATTATGTGAGCCCATATTAAAAATGTGGTGTATTGTTAATTAGGCCCAAACTGTGGAATGTTGTAGCTGATAAATTTGGGCCAAGATTTAATAAAATCTTGAGATTTATTTTCCTATAAACATGGGCCGAATGTTTAATATTATATTGAGATAGTAAATTTTTAGTGTTTCAGGCTTACTACGGGCCTCGGGGGCCTTAAGCTTACCTGGGCCCTAGTGCCGGTCCGGCCCACGGAAACGGGTCGTGACATAACCTTAGTAAGTTAGAAGTGTAAATTGAACATTACATTATAGCATGTTTTAAGGATGGTTTAGACTAATGCAATTACATATAATTTGCCCTTTATAAACACAGTGTTAATTAGGTAAAAAAAATGCGACCTAATCGAGATTGGATGTACTGGAGGTTCGAGGTCAATGGGATATTAAGACAAGAGTTCCTGCAAGGATTGGAGGCGTTTATACAGTTTGCAGTTGGTAATCCCAGTTGTATGGATGGTAATAAGTTGAGGTGTCCATGTAATCACAAGAAGTGTTGAAATAGAGCCTTCTTAGACATCGATACAATTAAACTTCATTTGTGCGAAAATGGGTTCATGGAAAATTATTACGAATGGATACATCATGGTGAACCTCGAGTTGCCAGTGGGTCAGGCCACTCCATTCCGATAAGTTTAGAAGGTCAGCCTTATCAATTTCTGTATGGTAGTCAATGCAATGATATGGTAATCGATGCGAGTAGAGTAGAATGTCATTGGGATAATATGGAGGAATCGCCAAACGTAGCAGCACAACAATTGTTTGACATGCTAAGTGCAGCTAACAGTGAACTGTGGCCTGGATGCAAGAATCATTCAGTTCTATCTGTTGTGGCACGATTACTACACATGAAAGCGGAGCACCATTTTTCAGAAATGTGTTACGATGATTTTGTGCAGTCAGCAAAGGAAATGTTGCCTGAAGGCCATTCAATGGTTGATAATTTTTATTGGACAAAAAAATTAGTCCGGGGATTGGGACTACCCATAGAAAAGATTGATTGCTATCGTAATAATTGTATGATATTCTGGGGTGTTGACTCGGAATTCAGAGACTACAAGTTTTGTAATCTTCCAAGATATCAATGGCGGGGTCAAGGGACTGGTAGAGTACAAAGAGAGAAGGCTTTCAAGAAGATGTATTATTTCCCTCTTATTCCTCGCCTTCAAAGGTTATATGCATCTAAGGCGACAGTTGAACACATGACATGGCATGCTTTGCATGAATATGAGGATGGTATAATGACTCATCCGTCAGACTCTGAAGCGTGGAAACATTTTAATAACATTCATCCTGTGTTTGCTGTTGATATGAGAAACGTGAGATTGGGGCTTTGTACTGATGGGTTTCAGCCGTTTGGCCAATCAGGACAACAATATTCATCATGGCCTGTCATTGTCACACCATATAATCTACCACCGTCAATGTGTATGAAAGATGAATATATGTTTTTGTGTGTTATTGTTCCTGGCCCTACTAATCTGAAACATAAAATTGATGTGTTTCTACAGCCTTTGATTACCGAACTTAATTATTTATGAGAATATGGGTTGAAACATTCGATATTTTGACCAATCAGAATTTCATAATGCGAGCTGCTTTGCTTTGGACCATCAGTGATTTTCCAGCATTTGGAATGCTATCTGGGTGGAGTACGACAGGCAAATTGGCTTGTCCTCATCGCATGGAAAACACTAATGCATTTACACTAAAGAATGGAGGTAAACAATGTTGGTTTGATTGTCATCGCAAATTCTTACCAGAATCTCACCCTTGGAGGAGAAATCGACAATGCTTTAGAAAGAACACGACTATTGTTGAACCCCCTCTGCCTGTGAAGTCTGGAGCTGAAATATTACAAGAAATTGAAGATTTTGGGCTTATGAAAGTTACAGAGTTAGGTGCAGATGAGGCAAAAGCAGGAATTGGCAGGAATAGCGGGTGGAAAAAGTGAAGCATCTTCTGGGATTTGCCATACTGGAGTTCACTTCTTATCCATCATAACCTTGATGTGATGCACATAGAAAAAAATGTGTTTGAAAATCTCTTCAACATTGTCATGAACATTGAAGGGAAAACCAAGGATAGTGCAAAAGCAAGAGCAGACATAAAGGAAATTTGTCGTCGACCAGAACTCGAGCAATCTGTACTTACTAGTAAGTTTCCAAAGGCATGTTATTATTTAGATAAACCCCAGAGGCAATTATTGTGCGAATGGGTACGATCATTAAGGTTTCCAGATGGATACTGTACAAATATGGGTAGATGTGTGGACATGAGGAAGTACAGATTGTTTGGCATGAAAAGCCATGACTGTCATGTTTTCATGCAAAGATTGATCCCTATGGCATTCCGGGAATGATTACCAGGAAAAATTTGGGAAGCAATGACAGAATTGAGTCTCTTTTTCAAGGAATTGACGATGACTGTTATCCGATGCGATGATATGGACCAATTAGGGCAAGAAATCCTAGTAGTGATGTGCAAATTGGAGCGAATTTTTCCACTCGGCTTCTTTGATTCTATAGAACATCTGTCGATTCATTTGCCCTATGAATGTCGTGTAGCAGGACCGGTACAATATCGATGGATGTATCCATTTGAGAGGTGAATCACTAACATCCCATTCTAATCATTACATCATTTATTTGAACTCATACTTACATATTGGTAATGTACAATGACAGACACCTCCAGAAAATTAAAAAGAATGTGCGCAATAAGGCAAAGGTCAAGGGATCAATTTGCAATGCATATTTGGTGGAAGAAGCTTCCACCTTTTGTTCACACTACTTTGAACAACATGTTTTCACCAAGCATCGGAGAGTGCCACGTAACGATGATGGAGGAGATCGAATACAATCTGAGTTTAAAGGAAATCTAACAATGTTCACCTATCCTGGGCGTACGATTGGTAAATCAAAAAAAAAGACGATTGACTGATGCAGAGATACGAGCGGCTCAAACCTATATTTTATTGAATTGCGAAGAGATTACACCATTTGTATAGTAAGTATACATATTGTAGACAGTCTAAACCCGGCGTGGGCCGTAGTTAAATCATACTTATGCTAATTTGGTTCGTTGATAAATAGGAAATATATCAATCTTTTGCGGCTTCAAAATCCCAATTTGACTGATACTGCAGTTGATGCAAAATTGGACTCCGAATTTGCAGAATGGTTCAAATATTATGTAAGTTACTTTCAATGTACACAACATGGAATGTACATTTATTAAATCTCACTCCTGTTATTACTATTTCCCATAGGCTCGAAGCTCGGGAATCGATATTGGTAACAGATTCATTACGGATCTAGCAAAGGGACCTCTACCGATTGCTAATGCCTACTCTGGCTACTTTGTAAATGGTTACAAGTTTCACACTGAGGGTTATGGGAGAAGCAGAAAGACAATGAACAGCGGTCTTTGCATAAAGGGATCAAACCACAGTGACGTGTCAAACGATTTTTATAGGAAATTGGTTGAGGTTTTGGAGTTAGAATATCCAGGCCTAGCAATGAAGTGCACAATCTTATTCAAATGTGAATGGTTTGATCCTACGCCAAACGTTGGCACGAAGGTTCATCCTAAGTATAATCTGGTAGATATTAATCAAAGAAGAAGATATAAAAAGTATGAACCTTTTGTGTTGGCAATGCAGGCTGCACAGATGTACTATGTCCCATATCCATCGTTTAAACAAGATCGTTGCGATTGGATGGCACTATGTAAAATCAAGGCTAGATCAGTTGTTCATGCACTTGAAACCAAAAAATCTACTTCACTCGCAGTATCGGAGCCATTTCAAGAAGTTAGGGTTAATACGCAATTGATGCAAGTTGTTGAAGATTTAACGGATAGATTGGATGATGAAAGCCGATCTTATGTTGAAATAGGAGCATCGGATGATGAAGAGGAAGAAGATCAAATCATCATGGTTACCTCAGAAGACGAATATGAAGAAGAGGAATATGATGAAGAGGAGGAGGAAGCAGATGATATTGAAGACACTTAATACTTAGAGCAGTTTTACTGTTACAAATTGATAAATGTATATCTAATTAATATTATTAATGAATAATTTCAATGTTATTAACTTTCTTTACTCATATTTACCACATGTTCTGCAATTCATATAATTGTATAAATTCATTTTATCTAGGTTCTGATATCTGCAGTATAGATGGCTAGAGGCAGACCGTTTGATTCAGACGCGTCCGGCAGTGGTTCGCATGGAGGTCGTGGCCCAGGACACAGTGCCCGTGGACGAGGAGGGTCCATCCCTCCTTCTTCTTCAGGTATGTCTGGGGCTTCATCCTCTGCTCAGCGACCAGTACTGTCGCTGTCACATCCTTCTTCAGGTACGTCTGGGGCTTCATCCTCTGCTCAGCGACCAGTACTGCCGCCATCACATCCTTCTTCAGGTACGTCTGGGGCTTCATTCTCTGCTCAGTGACCAGTACTGCCGCCATCACTTCCTTCTGCTCTTTCCTCTTCTACCCCCGTTTCTAGACCAGTACAGTCTCCACCAGCTGCACAGTCACCTACTGTGCAAGGTAATCATAAATGTCATTACTGTCATTTTAATTATATATTAATTATCTGCATTTATAGCATTTGTCACTTCTTTTGCAGCTTCATCAGATCCACGTATCAGCCTCAGTTTGGTAGCGGGGCAGTAAGTACTTATTCACTTTTTCCAAAGGCATACTTTGTTCAGATTGTGATGCTTTCGTCTAATTATATTTCACTTCTATTTTTTTTCTCAGCATATATCCATCTTCTCGAGCATCGAGGCAAATTATGAGGATAATCAAGCTACAGCTGCATAAAGAAGGATACACATGGGATGTCGTACCACAAGAGGTGAGAGACTTTTATTGGGAGGAGTTTCAGGTACGTTTTGGTTTAAGTTATATCATCATTCATTGTTTACAATTCATCAAGATACCTCCTTAGTATTGAAACGCTATTTTTCATTTTTTGTAGAAACATATCATATGGGACGAGGCCATTACGGCTATGCTGAAAGTGGCCTGGGAGAAGTTATGTGCTGATTGATATGCTGACTTCACCTATAGGATGAGAAGAAGCGGTAAGAAGTAGCAGTGCGTGTCTCAGGAGATATGGGAGAGCTGGCAAAAGGCTTGGAAGGATCCTGCATTCAAGAGAAAGCCGGAGATATTCGCACAAAACAGGCACAGTGAGACTGGCAGTGATGAAGCAGGAACTTCTCGACACACAGGCGGATCAATATCTGCTATAGAGACAGCTCGATTATTAGTAAGTGAACTAGTCACAGTATATGAAACTGATGTTTAATGAAAGGACACTATATATATTAATATATCATGCATTAAGGTGTTTACATACACTCACACGAAGGACCACGATCTTAATACGTTTGTCGACAGACGTGCGGGAAGCGTCAATGTAAGTAACAATGAATAATATTTACATTTCCGCTCTACTCGTTGCGAAGATGTACAAAGTTCAATATAATAAAGCTTGCAATTGCATTGATTAATTAATTTTTTGTTTTCAGGAGAACTATACTATAGCTCGGGAGCGTCTTGTTTCTTCTCAGACTAATGAATCTGAAGCTGAGTCAAGAACTGACGAGGTAGCACTTTATCTTGAGGCTGTAGGGGGGGAGAAGAAGAGGAAGGTATACGGCATCGGGTCTCAAGCATCACAGTTTTACTACGGCTCAGCATCTCACGCTTCTGCACCCAGCGCACGACCACAGCCCGAGCACACTACCGAGGAGTTTACTGAATTATGGACTCGTGTTGATGATCAGTAGAGACAGATAGCAGAATTTAGAGCGCATGTGATGCGACATTCCGGTGAGCCCGGTGCTGGTACTTCTTCCTCTGATCCTACGCCTGCTACAGATCGAAATGTTTCGACATCTCAGTAGCAGCCACTTCCGTCTCTTGATCCCGATGCTGTAGACGATACCTTGGTCACCCCTCCCGGCACTACAACACATCCAGCAGGTACTCCTCCCGGCGATCCGACATCGGATCGTGCAGATGAGCAACCACGTAGATTTGATTTTGGACCTTTTTAGTTTTTCATTTGTTTTTTGACATTTTGTTCAGTACAATAACAATTACATTTTTATATTGTTCTTGAATTGCGTTTGTGATATATATATATATATATATATATATATATATATATATATGTCAATTTTCACAGGTGCAAAAAAATGATGGTTTCATAATAATATTTATTTATTTTTATTTTTTCAATTTTACGACCGATTTGCTACCAAAAATTAAAATTTTAAATTTACAATTTGAGACCGATTTGCAACCGAATTTCATAATTGCGATAGACTTTTTCTGTGACCAATTTGCGATAGCGTTTCCAAATGAAAACACGACCAAAATTTGCGACCGACGCAAAAATCGGTTGCAAAGGACTTTGCGACGAGCATTTTGGCGATCGATATCTTTCGATCGCAGATCGGTCGCTAATGGAATTTAGCGACCGATTTTTGGCATTTTACGACCAATTGGTCGGTCGCTAAATACCATTTTTTTTGTAGTGTAAAGTAATGAGTAGGTACAAACTTTTGGTGCATTAATTCCTTCATGATCTCCCATGGTGGTACAGGTCGCATTCCCTTTCTCCTTCTTTTTAATAGCAATTGTTCCCACCAAAACATAGCATATCCCTTGAGTTCAACAGCAGCAAGATGGGATTTCTTCTCTTGAGAATAGTTATGGCATTCAAAGATTTGTTCTACCTTCCTTTCCTATTCAAGATACTCTTCAGCATTGTGTTCACCTTTGAATTCTGGAATCCTCATTTTGATTGATCCCAAGTCCCCATCAATTTTATTAAAATTAGAGTCTTCAGTCTCCTCCTCATCATGGGTTTGAAATCTAGCTTGTGGACAAGCTCTTGTTGTATTAGAGCTTTGTGAAGCCTTTATCTCTTGCAATTCTTCCCTCATGTCCTGAAAGAGATTGTTGAAGGTTCTAAACTGTCCTTGGATTGATTCCATGAAAAATTTCAGTTGAGGATCTTTAATTTGATTTCCATCCCCATTACCATCTCCAGATTTGTTTAAACTCACTATTAAGAAAGAAACAGAAAAACAAGAATAGATTTGAGTTAATAATAAACACTCCCTCACGTGTTTACACTCTCTAATCACTCCTTGCAATTCCTCCAATTGTACTTCAGAATCTCAGGTCAACCAATCAACTCAAAAGCACATTTAAAAACAAGGAATAAAACTTAACAATAAAAGTAATCATAAATTCTAGAAAGAAGACTCAAAACGTAATGGATAGCAGCACAAGAACAATACAATGTACTACTTAATTATCAATTAGAGTGTGGTAAACAAGCAAACACACCCTAACAATGTATAGAAGCAAAAGAAAAGCTCAAAACAAGAATAAAGAAACTAGAATTTAAAAGACAATTTCTGGATATAATGTATGAATTTAGTTTACTACAAAGCAAACCAAATATGGACCTAGTTAATTCTACCCCAAACAAAGCAAGCAATCAAAGAAAATCCAAAAATTCAAAAAAAAAAAAAAAAAAATATATATATATATATATATATATATATATATATATATATATATATTTTATAAGGTAAGAACCGAGCACGGTCATGCGTGTATAGCTTGGTCCGACAATTGAGAGTCAGAGCCTAGCACGGGTGTGCTTGTTGTGAAGCATGGGCGTGCTGACTTGTATCCTCCCTTATCCTTTCAATATAACCCAATTTAGTTAGGATTAGATTTTGACAAGGATTATAGTGGATAAGCTTAATCTCAAAAAGATATGGACAACTAATTCTTGTTACCTTATCCACAAAGTAGTTAAGATTAGATTTTATTAAAGATTATAGTGGATAAGCTGAATCTCCACAAAATAAGGTCAAAATCCCTATGAATTAGGAACAAAATCCACTCAAAACAATCAAGCTTTAATGGTGGACGAATTTTTTTTTTCTTTAGAATAAGAACGAATTAAGAAAACACAATTGATGCAAATTCAGAATTAAAACTAAGCAAACAATAAGAAAAACATAGGAATTTAAGAAACAAGAAAAATCACAAACCCTAGAACTAAGATAAATAAGAATTTACCTTAATCTTTGGCTCTGATACAAAACTGACGCGAAACCCTATGGAAATTAATTCCAAGAACTCTATGACAAGATTTGGAATAGATCAAAGATCAAACTAAACTCTCATTTATGGCACCCAAAGCTTAAAGAAGCAAGAATACTAATAATAGAGTAAAGAATAAGATAAACACCACAAATAAATTGATAAGTTTACCTTGATTCTTGATGCAATTAGAGGAATGCACTCTCACAATCTCTCTAATTAAAGGAACACGCCTAAGCATGAACAAAATCTATAGATTTCTTATTTCAATGAATTGTGTTTTATTGTACAATATAACAAGCTATTTATACTAAATCCAAGAGGTCCTGATCCTTAAAGGATTTAGAATAATTAATATAAATCAGCTAAGGATAAGGATTTAGCTAATCTAAACCAAGTAAGGATAAGACTAACAAATCTTAAAAACTTAAGGATTTAGGAATAACAAATCTTAACTAACTAAAGATTAGCTAAATCTAAACAAAATAAGGATAAAATCCAAGGGGGGGCCGAATTATAGGAGGCCTAACCCATTATTATTAATACAACTCAAAATAAGCATAATTAGACTAACTAATCTCGCTAGAGGCAGACCTTAGCATGGCTTGGGCGCACCAATTCGCACAGGCGTGCTTCATGGTGATTGTTTCCTCTCGCAAGTCAGACGCGGGCACGGCCTGGGCATGTTATTTGGCACGGGCGTGCTTCATGTTACTTGATTTTCCTCTGCAAGCCAGACTCTAGCACGGTCTGGGCGTGCTACCTTGTACGGGCGTGCTAACCTAGCACGGTTTGGGCGTGCCATAGGCTAGAATTTCAAATTCCATCTCAACATGTGCTTCCATTAATGTGAGAAACTTAGGTGTGCCTTCAAGTTCTTCATAGCACTTGTTGAAAGCAAGGTCATGGAGCTCTTGTGTAACTTGTTTTTGAATGTATAAGGACATGGTTGCTCCATATTTCTTTGCACGACTCCTTGTAATTGGTCCACTAGGAAGTACTAATGGATCGCCATTGTTGTGATCCTTGTTCCCTTGAGCTCCATAGGTGATTGATGATGGTGGATCCGTATCAATGGGTGTTTAGAAATAAGCTTGATGAACAAGGTAATGTTGTGAGAAACAAAGCAAGGTTAGTGGCTCAAGGGTACAACCAAGAGGAAGGCATCGATTTTGATGGGACTTCTGCTCCGGTTGCTAGACTTGAGGCCATTAGGATGCTTTGCACATTTGCATGTTTTAAAAACTTCATGTTATATCAAATGGATGTGAAAAGTGCTTTTCTAAATGAAGAAGCGTATGTAGAACAACCACCCAGTTTTGAAGTTTATGATAAACCAAATCATGTTTACAAACTTACTAAAGCTCTTTATGGTTTGAAATAAGCTCCTAGACCTTGTTATGAAAGATTAAGTAAGTTTTTATTACAAAATGGTTTTTCTAGAGGAAAGGTTGATACAATATTATTTATTAAAAATAAAGCACATGATATTCTAGTTGTGCAAATCTATGTTGATGACATAACCTTTGGTTCTACTAATGACCTTCTTTGTAAGGAATTTTCTGAGATTATGCAGGGTGAGTTTGAAATGAGTATGATGGGAGAATTAAATATCTTCCTTGGACTTCAAATCAAACAATGTGAAAATGAAATCTTCATAAACCAAGGTAAATATACTAGAGAATTGTTAAAACGATTCAAAATGGAAAATGCCAAGGTATGTACTACACCAATGAGTCCATCCTCAAAATTAGAAAAAGATGAAAAAGGAAAGGATGTGGATATTAAATTGTTTAGAAGTATGATTGGTTCTCTACTATATCTAACTGCAAGCAGACCTAACATTCACTTTAGTGTTTGTTTATGTGCTAGATTTCAATCATGTCCCAAAGAATCTCATCTAATTGCTGTAAAAAGAATTCTAAAATATCTTTGTGTAACTTCTAATTTGGGTCTGTAGTATTCTAAAGGTGATAGATTTGATCTTGTTGGGTATAGTGATTATGATTTTGCAGGAAGCAGAATAGATAGAAAAAGCACGTTTGGAACTTGCCAGTTTCTAGGTAGCGCCCTTGTATCATTATTTAGCAAAAAACAGACATCTATTGCTCTTTCTACTGTAGAAGCAGAATATATTGCCGCTGGAAGCTGTGTTGCACTGGTTCTATGGATCAAGCAACAATTGGCAGACTATATCTAAAATTAGAAACAATGCCAATTAAATGTGACAACATAAGCGCCATTAACTTATCTAATAATCCAGTCCAGTATTCTAGAACCAAGCATATAGAAATCAGACATCACTTCATATGTGTTCATGTTCAAAAAGGTGATATAGTGATTGAGTTCATTCCTACAGAAAAGCAATTGGCAAATATCTTTACTAAACCTTTGAGTGAAAGCCAATTCTGCTTAATTAAAAGAGAACTTGGTATGTTAATTCTAAACTCTTAACTTTAGAACTCTCTAAGTATGTTCTAAACTACTTTCTATATTTGAGATTGAAAGAGTTGCTCTGTGTTATGTTTTAACTCTGTGTGTTTTTGAAAAACGTTTTTGTCTAAAGAAATACATATTGTTCTGATGTGACATTCTAATGTCATTATCAGATTCTTTTTTTTTTTTTTTTGACAAAATTTAAAACAATCGATTTCTTTTTATGTTTTTTTTTATTTTGTGTTTATTTAATTTTTTTGTGTTTTGTTTTTGGTGGCATTTCCTTTATTTCCTTTATTTGAATTTCTTTTTGTCGATTTAGTTTTCCTTAAAATCGTTTTCTTTTATTTCTTAAAATTTTCCTCTTTATTATAACTTCTCTTTTAAGTGTTTCTTTCTTTCCTAAAGTTTATAACTTCTCTAAATTAATCAATTTTCTTCTCTATTAAAACTGTTTTTCTTCTCTCTATTCCCTTCCTACAACGAAACCCTAAAACACCTTCTGCTTCTAAAACCTAACCATGGCTGGATCAAGTTCTACTTCTTCCTCCTCTGATTCTCTGACAGAACAAGAACTTCAACTTCTTAAGCGGTTATCTAAGAAGTATGAACAGAAAGAAGCATGACAGAAGAAATCCATTGAGGAATCGAATTCAAAGAAAGAAAAATTGAAAAGTAAAATGGAAAAATCAAAAGGGGAAGAAAAATCAAAGGAACAGGTCTCTGGTTTTCATAGCAAAGGTAAAGTTATTTTATCTCCTTACCCTATTATTCGCTCATATGTTGTTGACTGGAAGTTCTTTGGAAAAGAAGAATTCAACTTTAGGGAACTATTTGAGTTTCAGGGATAGATGGAGTTTTTGTCCTTGAATAGACTTTGCTATGAGAATGTCGTAAAGGAATTTTATGGTTCTCTCAAAACCAGTGGTTCAAAATCGATTTCTGTGAAAATTGAGGGAGAAACTAAATCTTTATCTTACACTGATTTAAGTAAGATTTTTAAAATACCAAACACTGAGTCTAGGGTAACAATAATCAAGGATATTTCTAGGGTAAATGGGTACAAAAAGGAAGAATTTGTAAAGAAAATTGTGAAGAAAGGTTCTGCAGAAAAATAGAATGTGATTGAATGTTCAAATTTAACTGACAGCATGAAGTGGCTATATAAGTTGATTATGCACTTTATCTACCCAAAGAGTGCTGCGCTTACTTATGTTAACCAGGTTGAGATGTGCATAATGTGGCATATAATTGAAAAGAAACCCTTCAATCTGTGTCACCCTATTTTTGATAAAATGCAAAACAACCCTAAGAAATTACCCTATGGTATGGTGCTTACTCCTGTGTTTGAGTTTTTGAAAGTGAATTTAGATAATAGCGAGGGTCATAGTGTTTCAAAGTTGGATAATGGATCTTTGAAACTGAAAGATGAAGAAGGAGATGAGGAAAAAGAAAAAGGAATTGCTGAAGAAAAAGAAAGAACAGAAAAAGAAGAAAAAGAAGAAGCTGAGAAGAAGAAAAGAAGAGAGGAAAAAGGAAAAGGAAAATTGGAGGAAGCTGAGAAGGAAGAAAAGAAAGAAAAATTAGAAGAAGAGAAGAAGGAAGAAACAGAAGAAGAAAAGGAGACAGTGGCTGAGGTTGAGATAGAATCAGAAAAAGAATTAGAAGAAGAAAAAGAGAAAGCTGAAGAGAAAAAGGATTCTGAAGAAAATATTGAGAAAGAAGAGGCAGTAGAAGTTGAGGAAGCCAGTGATGCTGA
Organism: Jatropha curcas; assembly: GCF_041381405.1. Lineage (NCBI taxonomy): Eukaryota > Viridiplantae > Streptophyta > Magnoliopsida > Malpighiales > Euphorbiaceae > Jatropha > Jatropha curcas. The sequence goes on from NC_143161.1 coordinate 22,768,890, forward strand.
TACAGAAAAATTAGAGTTGAGTGAAGAAGAAAAAGAAATAGAGGTTAAGGCTGAAAAGGAATCAGAATTTCTAATAGCACAAAGGAGTAGAGAGGCTATGCTAGGCAAAATGGAAAAAGAACTCATTGAAGAGCATAATAAGGAGCTTGATGACGCTTTCAAACAAAGTAAGGCTGTGATTGCACACAATCAGTCCCTCACTGAGTCTTTGGAAAGGATGAAGAATGTCAATGAGAGAAGGCTAGCTACTCTAAAGGCAAAGGGCACACCCTACACTTCTACCTCAAAAAAGCCTAAGAAAGTGAAGCACACTGCTAGAAAACATAGAGTTCAGGGAAGGAAGCCTCCTCTGCGTCCCTCTTCTAAATGTCCTAAGAATCCTACTGAAACTTCTCCTGCACAGAACCTAAGAAGTTCTAAGAGACTTAGAACTGATTCGAAACCCCTCTGACTCCCTTCCAATCTGCTCTAATTATGTTTTGTGAACTATTTCTGCTATTTGTTTTAGTTCTTTATATATACATCATAATCATCATCACAACACAATAGCAATTTAAGAAGGAACTGTAAATGTAATGTACTATACAAAATATGAAAAAATCACGGAAATCTAAAACGACCTGAAATCAAATCTATGATGTCGGTCCTCTAGACGATCCAGTGTAGTGTCTACTGGATTAATAGTAGTTTCAGCTGCTGGATGTGTCATAGCGTCTGCAGTATCGAGATCAAGAGGAGATGATAGTGGCTAATGCAGAGCTATAGAAACATGTGGATCTGTAGCCAAGGGAGGATGAGAGGAAGAAGTACCACCATCATGATGGCCGGACATCCGCATGACATGCGCTTTAAGCTCTACAAGCTGTCTCTCCTGCTCATCAACACGAGCCTGTAATGCACTAATCTCCTCAGCACTATAGTCGAGCTGTGGTCATTAAGAGGCTGCAGAAGCGTCAGATGCTGAGCCGCAGTAAAACTGTGATGCCTGAGACCCGATGCCATATACTTTCCTCTTCTTTTCGCCCCTACGGCCTCCAGATAAAGTGCTAACTGATCAATTCTTGACTCTGCTTCAGATCCAGCATAAGAAGAAACAACACGCTCGCGAGCTATACTATAGTTCTCCTGAAAATAACAAATTAATTAATCAATGCCGTTGCAAGCTTTATTATATTGAACTTGTACACTTAAAAGAAGACTAGAAAAAAAAAATGTGAATATTCTTCATTGTTACTTACATTAATGGCCAACGCACGTCTATCAACAAACGTATTTTCATCGTGGTCCTTTATGTGAGTGTAAGTGAACACATGCATCGGTGTGGGCTCACAAACATATTTTTTAGCTTCTAATGAATTTTTATGCATGATGTATTAATATGGTGTCATTTCATTAAACATCAGTTTTATAACTGTAGCTAATTGACTCATTAATAATCGAAATGTCTCTATAGCAAATATTGATCCACCTGTGTGTCGGGAAGGTCCTACTCCATCATCGCCAGTCTCATTGCACCTGTTTCGTGCAAATATCTCACACTTTCTCTTGAATGCAGGATCCTCCCAAGCCTTCTGCCAGCCCTCCCATATCTCTTGAGACATGCACTGCTGCTTTTTACCGCTTTTTCGCATCCTATAAGTGAAGTCAGCATACCATAGAGTGCACAATTTCCCCCAAGCCACTTTTAGCATATCCGTAATAGCCTTTTCCTATACGAAATGCTTCTGCAAAAATGAAAAATAAAATTTCCATAAAGAGTAAGTGAAGGCCCATAGATTCAGATTATTAATTACATTGAATGAAGATATAACATGAACCAAATCGTACCTAAAACTCTTCCCAATAAAAGTCTCTCGCCTCTTGTGATGCGGCATCCCATGTGTATCCATCTTTATGTAGATATAGCTTGATTATCCTCATAATTTTCCTTGATGCTCGAGAGGATGGATATATGCTGAGAAAAAAAAACATAAGTGAAATATAAGTAGACGAAGTAAATAAGTTCAAAAGAAAAATAAATAAGTACTTACTGTCCCGCTACCAAACTGAGCTTGTTATGTGGCTCTGATGAAGCTGTAAAAGAACTGACAAATGCTATCAATACAGATAAATAATTAGTCTATAACTGAAATGAAAGTAAATGACATTTATGATTACCTGGTGCAGTAGGTGATTGTGAAGCTGGTGAAGACTCTGTTGGTCCAGGAAATGGGGTAGAAGATGAAGGAATAGAAGGAAGTGGTGGTGGCATGGGAGGCTAGGCAGCAGATGAAGCCCTAGACGTACCTAAAGAAGGAGGAGGGATAGTCCCTCCTTGTCCATGTGTATTGCGTCCTCAGCCACGACCTCCACGTGGACCACTGCCGGACACATTTGAATCAACCGCCCTACTCTAGTCATCTGTATTATAGATAACAGAACCTACCTATGTATGTATACAATTATATAAATTGTAGAACATGTGGTAAATTTGTATAAAGAAAGTCAACAACATTAAAATTTTTCATTAATAATATTATATATACATCTATTAATTTATTATCCATAATACATAATGCATTAAGTATTTCTGCCTTCATCATCATCTGCTTCCTCTTCTTCTTCTTCCTCTTCTTGATCTTTGTCTTCTGAGGTACCCATGATGATTTGATCTTCCTCCTCTTCATCATCTGACGCTCCTATTTCGACTTAAGTTCCGCTTTCATCATCCAATCTATTCGTTAAATCTTCAATAACTTGCATCAGTTGCGTATCAACCACAACTTCTTGAAATGGCTCAGATATTGCGAGTAAAGCAGATTGTTTGGTTTCAACTGCATGAATAACTGCTGTAGGCTTGATTTTACATTTTGGCATCCAATCACAACGATCTCGTTTCAATGATGGATATGGAACATAGTACACCTGCACAGCTTGCATTGCCAACACAAAAGGTTCATACTTCGTATATCTTCTTCTATGATTAATATCTACATAATTATAGTTAGGGTGAACCTTCATGCCAACGTTTGGCGTAGAATCAAACCATTCACATTTGAATAAGATTGTGCACTTGATTGGTAGGGATGGATATTCTAACTCTAAAACCTCAACCAATTTACCATAAAAATCATTTGACTCTGTTGGCTCAAGGGTCAATTTTTTATCTCGAGATTTTGAGGATTAAAGCAAAATAAATAAATTTAATTATTTTATTTGTGCTAATATTATTTTATGCAGATTTCAATATGGAAAATAATAAACAAAGTAAAATCCTACAAATCCAAGGAAAATCGAAGATCATGAAGATCATTGAAGATTTTAGTGGTTAGCTCTTTAGGATTTATTGTAGGATAGAGAGAATGTTCATTTATAAGCACAAAAATAATTTTTCTCTCTTTATCAAAAATATTTTCGAAAATATTTCCTTAAAAAGTCAAAACTTTCGTTCTTTATTTTCCTTACCTAAAATGAAGGAGAGTATGTCTTGATCATTTTGGTAACAAATTTCGTAGAAAAAGATTTTCTCGGTTTTGGAAAATATCTTTATAAAAATCCAATTCTAATTCACTTACCTAAATGAAAGAGACTTTGTCCCAATCATTTTTGGTAATAGAATGATTCAAAAAAGATCTTTTATGTTTTTATTTTCAAAAACTAATTGTTTAAGGAAATCCAAAATCTTGGTTTTATTTACTTACCTAAATGAAAGAGATTTTATCTCAATCATTTTTGGTAATAGAATATTTCGAAAAAGATTTTACATATTCTTAATTTCGAAAATTATGTTTTAAAGGAAAGTCTAAAATCTCTCTCTTATTCGCTTACCTAGAAGAAAAAGATATTGACTCAAAGAATTTTTGGTAACAAAGATCTCTATATCTTCTAAATTTGGAAAGTCAATATTTTGATTTGAAAAGAAGAGATTTTACTTTCTAAAATGGGATTTTCATCCCTCTCTATATAAGGCGTCTTTCCCTTTAAAAGACGTAGGGTTTTTGTTTTAAGAGTATATGTCCATTGATAAAATCTTTTATCTCTCAAAACTTACTCTCAACCCCCTTATTTCTTTTCATCTTATTACTTCACGTTTTATCTTTAAAAGAGAAAAGAAATTTTATAACAACTTCTTTTGAAAAACAGTTCTGATCTCTAAAACAATTTTCTAATCTTAAATATTATTTTTCCTGTGCTTATATTTGCATTTCTGTCTGTCTATTTAGATTCTATAATCTTTTGTAGACAGGTTTTTATTTGAAAACATGTGTGTAATAGCTTAGGGGAAAAGTTATTGTGAAATAGGTTATCAAGCGATCATCTCCGTGAGAGAGATTCTAATTTCTTGATTTGAGTTTCTGTTCTCTGCCAAAAACAGAAATAGTTGAGGTTAACTAGAACCTTAGAAAATCTAGTGGGGCAAAGGGTAGACCTAGAAGTTGATCTATTGCTTTGTACTGTTGGTTTGTCTCTTACCCTTAAAAAGAGATAATATAGTTGAGGATCTCAAGATAAGTCTTGGGGAGTAGATGTAGGTGAGTTAGTGCCAAACCACTATAAATCACTGTGTTAATCTTTTTATTTTCTGAAGTTCTGCTTCATATTATTTTACTGACACTTCTGTTTATATTTTAGAAATGCTAAGGTTGTTAATGGTTTTGATGTTCTAAACTGGAATAAGCTTTATCTATTACTGAACTTTAGAACTCTGGACTTCCGCATAGTGAATATACCAAGTTCTAAACTGTTCTTCTATTTTCAATATATCTCACTATTTGGATTTTAATCAGTTTTCTAATTTGGCTTAGAGCTTTGTGAAGTAGTTCAGAATTCAACAACTGTCTCTCACATAGTCTTTAAAATATATCTAAACTTTATGAGGAAGTTCTAAAAGTAATAGCTTTCCTTCATAAAGTAGTTTTTGAAATTGAATAAGATATTGTGAAGCAGTTCTAATCTATAACTATTCTTTACAAAGTCATTCTATTTTTTGCATAGAGCTTTGTGAGGAAGTTCTAACCTTAATGACTTACTCTCACAAATGCATACTTTTCCGCTGCAACAGAATTCTGAGCTTGGTTTTAAAAGTCAAATTTTTATTTTTAGAAAACCCAATTCACCCCCCTCTTGGGTTGTGCCATACATATACAGGACCCACAGACTCGTCACTGTAGTTTGATCCCTTTATGCAAACACCACTGTTTATTGTCTTTCTGCTTGTCCCTTAACCCTCAATGTGAAACTTGTAACCATTTACAAAGTAGCCAGAGTAGGCATTAGCAACCGGTAGAGGTCCCCTTGCTAGATCAGTAATAAATCTGTTGTCAGCATCGCTTCCCAAGCTTCGAGCCTATGGGAAATAGTAATGACACGAGTAAAATGTAAGAATGTACACATATATATTGTGTAAATGGAAAGTTACTTGCATAACATTTGAACCATTTTGCAAATTCAGAGTCTAGTTTTGCATCAATTGTAGTATCAGTCAAATTGGGATTTTGTAGCCATAAAAGCTTGATATATTTTCTATTTATGAACGAACAAAATTATCATAAATATGATTTAACTAAGCTGTATTAAGTTTAGACTCTCTAGAAAATTTATGCTTACTGTACAAATGGTGTAATCTCTTCGCAATTCAACAAAACATAGGTTTGAGCCACTCGTATCTCTGCATCAGTCAATCGTCTTTTTTTTTTTTTTTATCAATCGTACGTTCAGGATAGGTGAAAATTGTTAGATTCCCTTCTAACTCAGATTCTATTCGATCTCCTCCATCATCATTACATGGCACTCTCCGATGCTTGGTGTAAACATATGGTTCGAAGTAGTGTGAACAGAAGGTGGAAGCTTCTTGCACCATATATGCATTGCAAATTGATCCCTCGACCTTTGCCTTATTGCGCACATTCTTTTTAATTTTCTGCAGGTGTCTGTAATTGTACAAAGACAATATGTAAATATGAGTTGAATAAACATTGTAATGGTTAGAATGGGATGTTAGTGATTCACCTCTCAAATGGATACATCCAAATATATTGTACTGGTCCTACTATATGACATTCATATAAGGCAAATGAACCGGAAGATGCTCCACAGAATCAAAGAAGCCGGGCGGAAAAATTTACTCCAATTTGCATATCATTATTGGGATTTCTTGTGCTAATTTGTCCATATCATCGTATCGGATAATAGTCATCATCAATTCTTGGAAAAAGAGACTCAATTTTGTCATTGCTTCCCCAATATTCCCTGGCAACAATTCCCGAAATGCCACAGGAATCAATGTCTGGATGAAAATATGACAGTCATGGCTTTTCATGCCAAACAATCTGTATTTCTTCATGTCAACACATCTACCCATATTTGAACAGTATCCATCTGGAAACCTCAATGATCGGACCCATTCACATAATGCTTGCCTTTGGGGTTTATCTAAAGAATAACATGCCTCTGGAAACTTTTCAGTAACTACAGATTGCTTGAGTTCTGGTTGATGATAAATTTCTTTCATGTCTGCTCTCGCTTTTGCATTATCCTTGGATTTCCCCTCAATGTTCATGACAGTGTTGAATAGATTTTCAAACACATTTTTTTATGTGCATCACATCAAGGTTATGACGGAAAAGAAGTGAACTCCAGTATAGCAAATCCCAGAAGATGCTTCACTTTTTCCATCCACTATTCTAGCCAATTCTACCATTTACCTCTTCTACACCTAACTCTGTAACTTTCATAGGCCCCAGAGCTTCCATTTCTTACAATATTTTAGCTCCAGACTTCATAGGTGGAGGGGGATCAGCAATAGTTGTGTTCTTTTAAAGCATTGTCGATTTCGCCTCCAAAGGTGAGATTCTGGTAAGAATTTGCGATGACAATCAAACCAACATTGTTTACCTCCATTTTTTAGTGTAAATGCATTAGTGTTTTATTTGCAATGAGGACAAGCCAATTCACCCACCATACTCTGCCCAGATTACATTCTAAATGCTAGAAAATCACTGATAGTCCAAAGCAAAGTAGCTCGCATTATGAAATTCTGATTGGCCGAAATATCAAACATTTCAACCCCATGCTCCCATAAATAATTAAGTTCGGCAAGCAAAAGTTGTAGAAACACATCAATTTTGTATTTTGGATTATTAGGGCCAAGTACAATAACACACAAAAACATGTATTCATCTTTCATACACATTGAGGGTGGTAGATTATATGGTGTGACAATGACAAGCCATGATGAATATTGTTGTCATGATTGGCCAAACGGCTAAAACCCATTAGTACAAAGCCCCAATCTCACATTTCTCATCTCAGTAGCAAATATAGGATGATTGTTATCAAAGTGTTTCCAGGATTCAGAGTTTGACGGATCAGTCATTATACCATCCTCATATTCATGCAAAGCATGCCATCTCATGTGTTTAGCTATCGCCTTAGATGCATATAATCTTTGAAGGCGAGGAACGAGAGGAAAACAATACATCTTCTTGAAAGCCTTCTTTCTTTGTACTCTACCAGTCCCTTGACCTCACCGTTAGTATCTTGGAAGATTATAAAACTTGCATTCTCTTAATTCAGAGTCAACACCCCAGTATATCTTACAATTATTTCGATAAAAATCAATCTTTTCCACGGGTAGTCCTAATCCCCAAACTAATTCTTTTCTCCGGCAAAACTTATCCACCATCGAATGGCCTTCAGGCAACATTTCTTTTGATAACTACACAAAATCATCGTAACACCTTTCTGAAAAATGGTGCTCCGCTTTCATGTGCAGTAATCGTGCCACTACAAATAAAACTAAATGATTCTTAAATTTAGGCCAGAATTCACTATTAGCTGCACTTAGCATGTCAAACAATTATTGTGCTGCATAGTTTGGTAATTCCTCCATCTTGTCCCAATGGAATTCTGCTCTAGCCTCATCGATTACCATATCATTGCATCGATTACCATATTGAAATTGCAAAAGCTGACCTTCTGAACTTATAGAAATAGGATGGCCTAACCCACTGAAAACTCGAGGTTCACCATGATATATCCATTCGTAATAATTTTCCATGTACCTATTTTTGCATAAATGAAGTTTAATTGTATCGACATCTTAGAAGACTCTATTTTGACACTTCTTGTGATTACATGGACACATTAACTTATTACCATTCATACAACTGGGATTACCAACTGAAAACTTTATAAACGATTCCAATCCTTGCAAGAATTCTTTTCTTAATATCTCATTGACCTCGTACCTCCAATACATCCAATCTCGATTAGTCCGCATTTTTTTACATAATTAACACTCTGTTTATAAAAGGCAAATTATATGTAATTGCATTAGTCCTCAATCATCCTTAAAACAGACCAAAAGTAATGTTTCATTTACATTTCTAATTCTTCTTAATATATATATATGTAAACTTACTATGATTCCCTATATTCAAATTTTAAAAAAAATTTCGACAGCACTTCGGCATAACATAATCAAATCTCAAGTCAAAACACACTTACATAAACACTTCTATATCATCCCAACATTCTCCAAAATCAAAATAGTCACTACTAGGCCTCCAACTCAAACACATCATTTATGTGATTTCCATTCAAATAAAAACACAAATCAACATAAAGTAATTTCAAAAAAATAAATTTCAATACATCATTGCAAATTAGGTTTTTTAAATTTGATTAGTATAAATTTTGATTACTATTAAATTACGCTCATTAATTTTTTTTCATTACGAATTACAATTATTTCAATACTATAACTAGTGTTATAAATTACACTTATTAATTTTTTTCGTTACAAATTACAATTATTTCAATACTATAACTTATTTCAATACTATAACTAGTATTATAAATTACACTCATTAATTTTTTTGTTACAAATTACAATTATTTCAATACTATAACTTATTTCAATACTATAACTAGTGTTATAAATTACACTCATTAATTTTTTTTGTTAAAAATTACAATTATTTCTAATAATGGTGCATTATTTTTTATAATTTTTAGATTTAAGGTCATTTTGTATTTCCAACAAATCCTATTTACAATAAAAATGGTATTATCTATTAAAAATTACCACAAAAAACGAATCAAGATTCACACAAAATAAAAAAATATTTGCAAAAAACAAAAAACAAAATTAACATAAAATCGCAATAAACTATTAATTATTTTGCAACAAAAAATCAAAATGCAGATAAAATAAAAGGGTAAGAGCACCTACCTGACCAGGCAAACGATGGTGTAATCTCCGACGATAGGGGCTTCTCTAGCAGCCAGTGCTGCAACAAAGAGGAGAAGGACATGGCTAGAAACAGCGCTACAATAGAGAGGAGAGGAGAAGAAGCTGTTGCAATCGTGCCCAAGGCGACCAAGGGGTTATAAAGCCCTTTTTTTTTACTGACAATTATTAAAAAAATCAGTCGCAATTTTTAATCCTGCGATGTCGTTTTGTTGTCAAACAAATTATGACCGACTTGTGACCAAATCAATTGGTCGCAAAAACATAAGTCTCAAATTGGTCACTAATCCCTTGCAAACTGGAAACTAAATTTGTTGTTGAACTACAGTGCGTAATTTTGCGATGGACTATGTAACGGTCGCAAATTCATCGCAATGGAGTCGCAAAGTGGAAACCAAACTATCGGGAGTTATTAGTGCTAGAATTAGTGACGGATCTGCTTGCGGTCGCAATTCCGTCACTAAAGTTGTCGCAGTTTGGTCGCAAATCAGTCGGTGGATATTAAATCTCTGTTACTTCAATAATCATCGCAATTGGTCACAATATCATCACAATAATCGTTCGCAAAAGCATGTTTTTTTTTAGTGGAGTTATTAAAAATTTACCTCTGTAAGGATGGTATCTTATAAAAATGGACATAGAACCAAGCATACCTCAGGTGCGTAACAGAAGAAGAAGCTTAGCAGATAATGGAGTGGGTACACAGCAGAGAAGAAGGCCCCATTTGAACAGAATGGCTCTAGCCCATAAGATCACCAATCAGGGTTACTACTGGCTCACCATGCGATCAAACTATGCCAAGTTTATTCAGAAATGTCATAAGTGTCAGATTTATGCCAAACTTCAGAAGCTGCCTCCAATAACTCTTCATCCTATTTCTACACCGTGGCCCTTTGCAACTTGGGGAATTGATGTGATTGCCAAAATCACCCCTAAGTCTTCCAATCAGCATGAGTACATTTTGGTAGTCATCGACTACTTCACTATACCATGTCCTAAATTCCAAAAAAGTGGCTCAGTTCATCCAGACAAACATTATATGTGGATACGAAATCCCTTTCGAGACCATATCAAATAATGGGTCTCACTTTTAAAAAGAGGTCTCCACTCCAATGACGAAGTAAGTTCAGAGCTCCCATACAAGACCATCGAGGTAAGTTCAGGCCGAATTGGATAGGACCTTCCATTCTAAAGAAGATCCTCTCCGGCGACAGTGTCACTTTGTCCAACATAGATGGCAACGAATTCACTCATCCTTGCAACTTGGACCAACTCAAAAGATACTCTACGTGAATACATTTAGGCATTAGCACCAGAATTATTTCCCCTCTTTATCACTGTAAAACAAAACTACAGTGACTTGACTCCCTGAAATATGTTCTAAGATTATAGGATACATACATATCCCAGCCTATGGGTGCAGTCACAATAATAATAAAAATACATTTTGCCCCTCTTCTTATGAAAATTCTAGATTTTTTTCCCTGATAAATAAAAAAAAAAGAAAAAAAATCGATCAAAAGCTTAATCGAAAACCCGCAAAGGGCAGTTCAAGCAAAAACAAAAAAAGCTATGTTGAGAACTTGCAAGGGCAAGCGACTTAGGCAAAATCACATAAGCCCGTTAAGTCGAAAACCTGAAAGGGCGGCTTGGGCAAAAATTAAGACAGCTTGCAAAATCGAAAACCCGAAAGGTCGGTTTAGGCAAAAGTTAAGGCTTGAAAGCGGCAATCTCACAAAGGATAAAATTGAGTTTCCTTTTCAAACCAAAAGTATCTATATGATTCCCCTTTTACATATCTCAAATCAGATATAAGCTATGTAAAAAGCAAATCACAAAAGCCCTGTTTCTTAGGCAACCATTTTTGTCATGTGTCCCTATTGTCGCTATCTATCGTATATCGCTGACGTCTATAACTGTGTCTATGTCGGTCACCTTCGTATGCTATCCAAAGTATCAAAAATCCAAGTGTCAACTAAACCCTCTATACATCATGGGTCAGCGTCCTATCTCAAAGCCCTCACAAAGATATGGGCTCAGTCAAAAACCAAAAAGAATAAAAATCCTACCCTATCAAGATAAGGTCGGCATGCACCAAAGAACTAGGCAATCCATCTGCATCGTCTCGGAGAGTCCTCCTGGTTAGCCTGTCTGGTAGAGTCTAGGGTCGTCTCAATTGTCGCCCAGAGCCTAGCATTAATCTCCCAAGTCAGAGTCGCTCTGTGCTCTCTCTCCCAGGCACCATGTTTATCTGCCCACTAAACCTCATAAGCAGCAGTTCTACCTCCAGAAACTCCAACCTCTATTGCATGAGCCCTTCTAGACCAACTACTCAGTATGGCCATAGTAACCCTAGGAGAAATCATTATATCCTGGAAAAGAGCTCCGGTTGGAGGCAACCCCTAAACATGCCCCATCTATCTCAACAGCCTAAAACTAGGGTAAAAGGTGATACTGTCCATGCCAAGTAGATAAGCCATCTGAAACCCAATTGATCGGACTAGAAACCTCCTAATCTCATAATAGTTACATCTCCACAATATCTGATCCGGCCTCAATGCCAACAACCACTGTAGCCACTCATCCTCTGACCCGAGTCTCACCACCACTCGTCTGGATCGGTACTACAATAACTCATTAGGACAACGTCGTGGTGACTGCACCACTCGCAAGTGATCTCTCAACCAGACCTACAAAACCATATATTGGACCAAATACAAAGATAAAACAGGCATCCACATGCAAAACCTCCAACTTAAACAAATTTAGCCATATTCTAACTCAAATACTCAAGCCTCCCCCTAAATGCATACAAAATCAGACTTTGCCCCTCAGTACTCAAATACTAAATAGGCATTCATATACAATCCCTTGGACACCATGGTCACTCAGAACGTAAGCCTTTTTCAAAAAGTGCCTCAAAGATAATCAAATACACACTAAGCAAGTCCAAGAATGCTTACCTGAAGCAGGAGTGAACTAGCTGACCAGACCCCATCCACTTTGTAAGCTCGGTCAAGGCTTAAAAATGGTCTCCGACAAGGCCATGCTAACTATCCTACTCATCGTTCCATCTGCAATACTAGATCAGCCACTCTTAGGTCACCCCAACCAACTGAACCAGTCAGTATGCAAGTACTCACTAAAAAAAAAAAAACCCGAGCTTAGGTCCTGAACCTATATACTCCAAATCCACAAAGTCGAGTGGATCCAGATACCGCTCAACAAGTCCGGCCAGATCAACCCGATCATCTACCACTAACTCCCTATCCCCACCATAGACAAGCCTAACATCCTCATAAAGCTCTTAAAACACCTCGTCCCAGTCGATACAGCCACCGAAGCCCTCTTAGAATCACTACCCAATAATGCCCGCAAACTCCCCATATGTTGGACACATCTCCTCGTAATTTGTTCCAAATCGAAACACATGAGCTTGTGGATCCCATATGTGCAGACATGCATTTAGAAAAGCTCGGTCAACCGGCAAGCCTCTCAAAGTTACCAAAGAAGCCATACCATACCGGCTTAAATTAATTTTCTCAATCTTCTCCAATTTCTTGGTCCATCTTTGCGTGCCCACCTCTCAGAACGTGGCGATACCGATACACCCAGAATTGGTGTCGGCCGGCATCCACCCAGTATTGATGATACAAATCGGTGACCACCAATACGGTACCAATTTAGAGAATCTCGATGCAAACCAAAAGCACCTCGGTACCGATCTTCTCTCAAAAAAAAAATTTCCAAAATTTCCCCCAAATAGTGACAATGCGTCTTTTTAGATAAAATTGGTCATTTTACATAAAAGTCGGCATTCTCGAACCACAAAATAAATTTCTTTTTACATAAAAGCCAGTATTTTCACAACACAAACTCCGTGATCTTCGAAAAGTTAATTTTGGCTAACCGGGCCTCAATTCTCTGAAAACACTCATCAGAAATTGAGCCGAAAGATTAAGAATTGCACTCATACCTCATGTACAAATATTATGTTCAACTAACCATGACTTTCAGGATAGAGATAATCAAAGAAGCAGGCAATTTCTACAATTCCCGATTCAATTTAGTGCAAGTTCAGAGAAACAAGCAATAAATGCGATTCTCGGTGCAATTCAGTGCAAAATCAAAGAAACGGGCAATCACTGCAAATCCTGATGCAATCCAGTGCAAGTTCATGGAAAATAGGCAATCAGTGCAAATAGACAGTCAATGCAGTTCTTAAAGTAGATGGCATAAACAGGCAATCAGTGTAAAACTCAAGCAACCAAAATAGGCAATCAGTGTAGTTTTCAAATCAGACGGTATAAGCAGGCAATCAGTGCAAAACTCAGGCAACTAAAACAGACAATCAATGTAGTTTTCAAATTAGGCGGTATAAGCAAGCAACCAGTGCAACCACACAAATCCAAGCATCCAGTGCAAAAAATGAATAAAGTAGACTAGACTCATAGAATAAAATCCAAAAATTCGATAAGTAAAATATTCTACAAAACATAATGCCTAAAGCAGGGCGACACCAACCCAAAATGTACTAACATGTCTATTAGAGCCTATAGAATTGTACTAGTCTAAAGGGAGACAACTCTATTGCATGCGCTTCCTTGACTGCCCCTCCCTCGATTCCGCTAGCTTTATATTGGCAATACTCTTTCGAGTAAGGGCATCGAATAGAGCCGTCCAGAGGTTCCCTACGATGATAGAAATCTCCCAAACCCACTCAAGGATCGATTGCAAAAAATAAAGAAAAATCAATAACAAACACCGTAGCTTAATAGGATGCAAAGAGTCAAAAAGAAGGGAATGAAAGGGAACTCACCAGCTCATCAACGGGATACTCTAGCCACTCCTCGGAAGGATACTCGGTACAACATAATAGGTCGTCCTCCCCAAACCAAAGTAAGACACCCTCCTCTAAAACTCTAGTCGAAGATGAGAGGGAAGCTGAATAGATAGAGAAGCTCACGAAGGGGGATGTGGCTTGAAGATGAGGTCCCTGCTGCCACAGAAGTCCCTATCAAAGCAGGGGATGGCTGGTGGGACCAAATCCGGCTCCCATACACTCCACCACATTAAACATCACCTTCGGGTCTATCTCGAAATCAAACTACCCCTCCAAATCAGCCTCGCCACTCTGCTCATGAGAAGTTGTCCTAGTCTCAATACCCGAGGATCTGTCTGGGGGAGGCTCCACCCTATTGATAGAGTAGAGGTGACCTAATCAGCATAGGTCTCCCCTGAGAGGAGAAAGCTATTAATAGGATCCCCCTCGCCTTCTAGGACTTGTCAACTATGCCTATACCGTCCAATACATCCATTGAGGGCTAGCCGACATCTAGTATAGGCCCATCACCTAGAGATAAACCCTCTCACCAATGAAGTAGTATCGGATCGCCCACATCTCAAGAGGACTAGGGAGTTTGACATTTTCGAGGTGAGCAGCAGGTTCCCCTCCAACGGAGTATCCAGGAAATGCTGAAATACACGAAGCCTTACCTACATGGATAAACAACATCTCTCAGGGTCAGAAGCAAACATCGACCTAACTAACGGCCTCCAAGTCATTGGGAACTCACTTGACCTATAGAAAGCTCGTTAAACCTCCTCTTCATGGTCAAATGACCATCCCTAATGTGCCACTCTACCAAAGCCGCCCTTAAGTGGCCCATCTTTAGGATCTTTGATGGTACGTCCTGTTTCAAAATAGGAGCAATGAAAGGAAAAAGTAAATAAGCCCAAGCCTGCTAAAAAAATAATTAGAACGGTAAAGATGGGAGAAATCAGCCCAAAAAGAAAAATGAGGGGGGAGACGTTCAGATAACTCACCTCCCAAATAGCCACAGTGCCTCCTAAGCTAGTCTTGGTGCGGCGACTATACAGACTCATATCCTAGTATATGGATGCCATAAAGGCTCTACCTTAATCATACTTTCCAATCAAGCTCAGATATACTAGAGGCTGCACAAAGCCAAGGTCCACGTGATCCACCCAATCATGCGTAATGGTGCACCCTAAAATCAGAAGAAAGGATGCACAAGTCATCCGATCAATGGTGGCTATGTCCTCGCTTGCTCGACTCAAGGCCTTCAATTGCTCGCAAAGTGTACTGCGATGATATAAGCCTCCTGCACTAGTCGCTGGCATGAAGCCGAGTAGGTTAGTAAGGCACTCGAGAGTAAGCAGCGAAGGATCCACGTCTAGTGGGTGAGAATTGAAGTGAATCCCCGTTAAGATAGCAAACTCAAAGGGGGTAATAGTCTACTCCTCGATGGGTGTGTGGAAGGTATCGGTCATCTCCCACCACCACTCCACCAATGCCCTCCGCGAGGGGTGGTAGGCATTACCAGTCTCCACTACAGTAAAGAGGTGCAGCCCGGTAGGAGCTATCCTATCATCGACTGCTGGGTATCTCTGGATGACATTCCCCATGATGCCTAAATCCTTCCGCACCCCTCTGGAGCAGATGTTAGCCTGCTACGTACGTGCAAAGGCACACAGACGCACAAATATTAGTTTTCAAAATTTTCAATTCACCCCTTTATGAATACATTAAATGAATTCACTAACATGCATTTCATTACAAAAATGATGTCTATGCAGCAAAACTAACAAATCATGTAGGACGACATCAAGCAAGCAGGCTAATCATAGAATAACGAAACTCAAAATAGGGTCTTTAAACCAACAACCATGGTATCCAGCTCGTCAACAGGGTTTTCAGACCAATTACAGGGTAATTAACCTCAAAATAAGGTTTCAGACCAAGTCCAGACCAATTACAGAGGTTATTAGACTCAGAATAGGGCTTCCAAACCAAATACAGAGGTTATCAAACTCAAAATAGGATTTTCAGACCAATTACAGAAGTTATCAAACTCAAAATAAGGTTTTCAGACTAATCATAGAAGTTATCAGACTCAGAATAGGGTTTTTAGGCCAATTACAGAGGTTATCAGACTCAAAAATGGATTTTCAGGCAAATTACAAAAGTTATCAGTCTCGGAATAAGGTTTTTAGATGAAATAGAAGTTTTCAAACTTACTATAAATTTTTTAGACTTAGAATAAGATTTTTAGACCAATTACAGAGGTTACCTGACTCAGAACAGGGTTTTCAAACAAATTACTGAAGTTTTCAAACTTACTACAAAGTTTTCAAACTCAGAATAGGATTTTCAGACCAATTACAAGGATTTCAGGCCAATTACAGAAGTTTTCAGACTTATTACAAAGCTTTCAAACTCGCAATAGAATCTTCAGACCTATTAGACTCCTTTCAGGACCACCCATAGGGTCTCAGGAGGCTACAGCTCTGGTTGGAGCCAAAACACACCACAAAGGCAAAGTGGTAATTTACCCAAAATCCAGGGACCAAAGTGATAAATTACAATCAGACTCTGACCGGGATTGCCTACAGGCTCTAAAAAGGTTGTGGCTTTAATCAAAGTCGAAATCAGACGTAGAATCTAAACTAAGTGGATTTTAGGACCAAAATATAATTTGCCCGAAGTCTAAGGACCAAGTTGCAAATTCTTAACTAATTGAATTTGGGCCCTAGTGTTGAAAATCTTCACTTGCAATAAACACTTAAATGAGACCCAATTTCTAGTAAGTGCACGATTAGGGACTAAATTACAGAAGTTTAAAAGTTCAGGGACTAACTAAAAAAATACCATGCTTTGGCCAAGGAACGAGATGTGGGTACTCTAATCCTTCAAGATGAACTCTATGCCACCTGCTCGTCATGTTTGTTGGGCCATCTTTGCAGAATAACTTATCAGGATTAGAAGATTGAAAAGAAAGCAAGAGCGAAGGAATGAGCAAATGTGAGGTCCTAAGGCTCACCCCCTCCCCTATTTATAGAAAAATGGAGTACATGCCATGCCCTTACCTGGAAGATCAGACTTTTTAGGACTCATTCGAGCATAGAATGACATGCGATTATAGTCAAAACATCTATGATAGACTTCCAAACACAGGGGTACCTTTCGATTTGACAAATGATTATAGAGAGGGCCTAGAAATCAAACAGATCGGGCCGACTCTAGAGTAATATTCTCATAATCAAGCAAGATTCACACCAGATGTTGAAAACATCGCCACGATCCTCCAGGTATTCAGACCAAAATTCCATTCAAGAGTGCTGAAATCAGAATCCAAAAGATCGAGCCTTGATCGACTCTGATCACTTAGAGGGAGTAAACTGTTGATCATGAATTTAGCACCGTGCTCTAGGAAATTTTCCAACGGCGTGAGAATAAGCTCAATGAGATGTCGTTTGCCCTCGAACGGACATCCGAAAGCCCAAAAACCCTAAAAATAAAAGGCAGGAGCAGGATAGTAATTTGACCCAATCAATGCCGACCAACCCCTCGCCGGTGCCTGATTTGTGGTATGCCGAATGCCATATATGGTACCAAAAAAGGAGCACTTGGTACCAAATTTGAGGACCTCTATACCGCCGTGTCCTCTGCCCAGCAGCTCCTTGCCCTATAAAAGGGCACCTCCCCCCTCATTTTTACTTACCTCTTGTTGCTTGATTGAGCGCTTCTCAAGTATCAACGACTCTATTTCTCCCTCGTGAATATTTCTAAGGCTATATAGTCCAACCTTGTTCTTCTTCCTTAGTTGAGTTAAGGCTCGACTTGGTTCTCAAAAGTCGATCTTTTCGACTTTCACTAACACTTTGGTCTTCCTTAAACCAAAGCAACTAGCCAGTTAATTTATTATTAATTAATTTAAGAATTACTTAATAATCTGTTAATTAGCAATATTATAAGAGTATAATAGGGTCCTCGTGCCCAACCTTTGCTTGATTTGGAGGAAGACTCGACCTCTTTGGTCGTTAACATCGATTGAGCTCCGATCCAGCTGCACGACGCACTCTAGGGTATAATCACTTAACTCAAACTTTATCAATTAAGCCCAGTCCATTCGGCACGTAAAGCCCAGTCTGTCTGGCACCTTACAAGCCCACTCCACAAGTGGCAACCTCAAAAAACCTACCATCATAATCGATGGTAGAACTTCATGGATCCTGATCCTCCTACAAATGAGGTACAAAGGCATACCTAGGAATTTCAGCCTAGGTAGCTAGCCGCTAGCCAAACTGATCGATCGGGACTTAGGGAAATTTGTCGCACGACCTAGAATCCTCGATAAACGAGGCTAGAGTCAGGCTACGCTCCGAATTACACCCTTTATTTCTTTATTACTTTTTCCTTAACCTTTTCTCCGAAAATAAAAATAAATTAAGGTGACGACCCTATCACATCACACACAGTCAAAGCGCTCTAAAGAGCCAACCCGACATCACATAAGTGCTAAACCAAGCCATGACTAATCAAACAAACAAAAGGAACCCTAAGGAGTTCCTCACAGTTTCCATGACGAACTGACCAATGGGCCCATCTGGTTAAACCCGTCCTTCGGATCTTTCCCATTGTGCTCGGAAGGGGGCTCACAGAAACTAGCTTATTTCTTGTAATCTTCATTGTTACGTAGTGAAATCTAGCTCTCTTTTTGCTCATGAACTTCATATGTTTTTTTTTTTTTTGTCCCCTCTATTTCTTTTGTATTCAAAAATTCTAATTTCTAAAGGAGAAAAAATAAATAAATTGAAAATAAACTACTAATTAAGCTAAAGTAAATTAAATTATTAAAATAAAATTCTGAATTGATATTCATCCAAATACAAAGAAAACGAAAAAAATAATAAATGAAAAATTAAAACCTCCATGAAAAAAAAATAGTGAATGATAAGTAATGTGATGAGTCATGTTCTTGAAATACTGTCAAATTCTAAAAGAAAGTTAATTTAAATCAATATATTAAGCAAACATGTCCATATAAACAAATGCAACCATAGGAGCCTGAAGGTGAATGAGCCCATTTAACCCCATCCTGTTCTCTCTCTTAGTTACAAAAGAAAAAGGCATTAGTCTTAAAAATATGATGAACTTAAGAGAATAGTGATACTCTAATTATATTTAATAGTTTTTAGTGATATTAACCTTCTTTCGAGAATGGATATGTTGTTATATAAAAGTTATTGATTTCAAGTTGGTTATTCAAATGATGGAGGAGTGATATTCGGGCATTATTTCCTTAGAATCAAGCCCACATCATATTTTTGTTACTCATGATTCAAGGAATCCGGGGATCTTGGTCAAGCAAGTGTCTATCGGATGTCCCTCTAAAGTTTAGATGACATTTATATCACTGATTGATAGGCTCAGTAACTTCTCGCTGATTTTGAATCGCTGCTCAATTTATAAGGAATAGTGCATTGCTTGTATTCAAAGATAAAGAACTGCTTGTCGCAGCTTGCCATAAGGGTGACTTTTTAATTTTGAAAAGCAACTCTTCCTGTGCCTTGGCACTTCAATTTCCAATGACAATTCATGGGTATTTCTCTTCCTTATAAAGTCTTGTGCCCATGTTTTTTAGGATTTTTCTCGATTGCTTCTTTATGACATTTTCCTTCCAAACTCATCTTCTACTTCATTGTTCTTCAAGTAACTTCCCTTACCTTTCTACTCGAGTTCTTAGCTCATTGTTTTTAGCTTTTCATATTTAAAAATTCTTGAAAGTGAGTTCTGATCGTCAAAACAAGGGTAACGCCCCTGCTTATGAACCTTTTTGACCTTTTGGGTCTCGGGGATGAACAAGTGGGCCTAGCGGCTGACAAGCTTATTCTTGGGATGGTGAACTTCAAATCGGACTTGAAAAATGAGATGCAACTGATTCAGCAAAGGCTACAAGATATGTCTTCCTCTACTTTGAGAGTGGGTTCAGGTTCAACCTCTCAAAACATGCCCCCAATTCCCTAATTGCGAGATGAGACGATGCCAAAATCAAGGGAGAACGAGTCTGCTCGCTCTAAGCAATAAAACGTGAGGGTAAGGGATTTAAGCTCTATATTAACCAAGCGCGATTTAAAGGGTATCCGCACTTGCTTCTTCATTCCCTTAGAATATAAGATAAGGGCCTCCCTAGCAGGGACGAGAGCTAATGTTGGGTTAGACCAACAGAATTTGATTATTTATATGGAGGACTACCAAGCAGGTGTGACATTTCCTCTGCAGAAAATTCTCTCTTCCTTTTGTAAGGAGTGGGGAATGAACGTTGTCCAAATCGCCTCTAACATCATTAAGATGACACTCAATATGGATATCATAGCTCGCCATGAAAATTTTGAGCTTAACATGTATCACCCGCGTGCCATGTTTAACTCTATCTAGAGAGGGGCGGAGGACCATCCACACCTCTTATCTCGGAAAGAATGCAACTTGTTCGCTTTGAAAAGCTCATTGATTAAAGGGAGATGAAAACAAAAATATTTCCTTATTAATCACCCTGAGGGCTTTGGGGTGCCTTCATAGTGGAGACGGTGGGCTCCTTGCTTGAGAAACCCTCAGGACTTGACTGCCATAGAGGTTAGGTAGATTAAGGCTATGAAGCGGCAGTTCCTGAACCCTCCTCCTCTTCACCCTTTACTAGATTATAACATTCTTGTGAGGGCGAGACCGTACGCCGTAAGGAAGAGGAAAACACGGGAGACAGAGGGTGATCTAGATCTTAATTACTTTCCTCTCATTCTATTACTGACTTAGGAAAACACAGGAGACAGAGGGTGAGCTAGATCTTAATTGCTTTCCTCTCATTCTATTACTGAATTTTCTTTTTAATTTTTTTTCCTTTTTTGTAAAAATGGCCCCAAAACTGTCCAACGAGATGAAAGCACATCTGGCTATAGATCAAGACCAGTTAATGGCCATTCGGTCTGGGTAGAGCCTCGGAGGAAGCTTGGGAACCCAACAATCTGCCATAAGGCGCTCTAAGGTGGCAATCATAGTGTCTCCCATGTGCCCTCTCTTGTGTCCGAGCTGCCTTCATTTGATCTCCAAGTGTGGCAGCTTCTAACCTCCAGCTGCTCTTCCTACTGACCAGAAAACTACTGAGCCAAAGAGAAAAAGCAAGCGGCAGCGAGGTGGTGATGATGAACCTCACTCTTCAATATCTAAGAAAGGGCTTAAGCTACGAACTGTAGTGAGGTGGAAGCATGGGAAGGATGTCTGGTTCAATAGTGGCCAAGTTGCTCGGGCTTTGGCTACCTAGTGTGCTCTTCCTACCGACTTGGTCTAACTAGAGGACCTAGAGAAGGAATCATTTCATGATCGATCGATAGTGGGCTTCTGATGGTATTTCCTCTTACACTTCTTTATTGTTTCACGTTTTTTCTTCCTTTTCTCCTTTTGCTTATGTGTTGTGATCTTTTGTGACTCTATATGTTTCAGTTGGTGAGTGCCCTTAATGACACCCATCGTCGCATAAAGGAATCGTGGGAGATAGTCACTATTCTGATCGAGGACTTAAAGGCCAAAAGGCTAAGGTTGAAAAGTTAGAGAGCTCAGTCCAAACCCAAGCATTGGAGCATAGCCGCTTTATGGGGGAGTTGGAGGACAAGATTCGACCTATCTCTAAGGATAGGGACACACATTTCAACTCCTCCCTTAAGCTCAGTGCTTGGGTGGAGCAGTTGATTAAGCAGGAGGAAGAACGTGTTTTCGCCATCCAACAACTTCAGGGCTGACCTTGCCCATGCGGAGGATACTGCCACTGTAGCCACTCGCTCGGTTAATGATATGATATTACATCAGTCGGATCTAATTGTGGCTGAGAACGCTGGATTTTTTCCAGAAAATATGGAAAGAATCGAATCGAACGAACTTGTTTTGTTAAATAAATCAATTTTCTTTATTTAACCCATTCATTAATCTTCAGAAAAAGGTTCTCTTACCTTGGTAAGAGTTTTTTTATTTTTGGAGTCACCACCCTTATTAGGGAAAAATTCTCGAATTAGTAGATTCTTTGAAATCGACTAACTCAGTTTTAAACCAGAGATAGAGTTCGGGAGTTAGGTACGATATTGGGAAGTTATTAGACACCCATATTGCCTGGTTAAACCGGCCTCCTAGTTGTCCATTAATTCACAATAATAATATTAGGATTAACTCTAATTGAGGTGTAAAATGGTTTTAATGCAATTTTTAGAAATCATGTCAATCATGCATATAATGCCATCCATAAAACATGAAAGTAAATCATCTAAGGAAAGGGGGAGGAGAAAAGGATAAAAACCATGTCCTAAAATACATTCTACCCTTATGCCTCCAAATTTCTCAACACATTAATTATTTAAAAACATGCATTAATTGAGACCCATTAAGGTCTCTTACACTTTGCCATAATAAAACATTAAAACAAAGCAAAACAAAACCATCCAAATAATACAATCACAATATAACAACATTCACAGAGTTGATAAATAATACAATCATTAACCATACATTCATTCAACAAATGCTCAAATGATGCATGTTTTAATTACAAAGTTAATAAATAGAAGGTTAGTGCAATAATAATCATAATACATTAAGTTAAAAGGCATAAATATAAAAGACAGAATAATAAAGACTTGAAAAGTAAAGGATAGTAATTAAAAAATAGTAATTTAAAAGATTGAACAAGATGTAT
Source organism: Jatropha curcas (assembly GCF_041381405.1). Taxonomy (NCBI): domain Eukaryota; kingdom Viridiplantae; phylum Streptophyta; class Magnoliopsida; order Malpighiales; family Euphorbiaceae; genus Jatropha; species Jatropha curcas. The sequence continues at coordinate 22,791,660 of NC_143161.1, forward strand.
GTAACATCCCTTCCCGGTCCACCCGTAAACCCGAATGAACCGAACCGAGACGCTACAAACTGGTTCACTTTATGGCCTGTCATGCTTAAATCATAATGTATATTGAATATAATATCATGCTGATGTTGTTTACATTAATAATGTACTTAATATTTACAAGACATGTTACTAGTGTCAAAATGAAATGGGCCCAACTGTGTGCCCTGTACATGCCATAAAAAGGGTAGACAAAAGATACACATCCAAATGAGTAGCTACCCTGAAGACTGAGTCTTCTACAGATGAACTGCAGCAGTTGTAAGCCGACTCTCTACGGTCCAGTCTCAAAACCTGCGAGTTAAACAGGTAACTCGCTGAGCAAATAAAGCTCAGTGGATATCTCAACATATAAAGAAACAATTAAGCACATACATAAATAGAAATAAGCATGTAAATGCATATGGATAATTAAACATATAAGCACATATAGCATGATCCTTTCCTTATACCTTGATTATCTTTCGTACTGTTTATAATACTGTATGATTCATGAAATGTTATGTCAAGATATCTGTATGGCTCCATAAGGTTATAGTGAAACCGAAGTGATAAGAAAAACTGTATGAAACTGGATGAATACTGTATGCTTGGCTGCTATGGCCCATATATAATCATATCCACTCAACGGCCTGTAGCCAGAGTATCAAACTGTATGGGGTGCAGATCTGCTATCCTATGTCGCGACATAGCCTTATTTAAGTGGTTTCTACCTAACCTCAATGGAGCCTAATGTTGGTATGTCAATAATATAACACAACATCATATTCATAGTTCATAACTTCATAAATCATAATGTTTATTTGATTTCACATCATTTGCATGCTTGCATGTTGTTTTGATACATGTTCTAATGCTAAGACTCGACTCGGTAAGATGTCACAATTCTCCCCTCCTAAATAAAAACTTTGTCCCGAAGTTTACCTGTTGTGAACAATTGCGGATACTGTTGTCGCATGGTGTCTTCAGATTCCCAAGTTGCTTCTTCTGTCTTATGATTCCTCCAAAGAACTTTTACCAATGCTATTTTCTTGTTCCGTAATTCTTTAATTTCTCTGGCTAAGATCTGAACTGGTTCTTCTTCATAAGTGAGATCCGGCTGAATTTCAATCTCTTCTGTTGATAACACGTGTGATGGGTCTGATCGATACCTCCTTAATATTGATACGTGAAAGACATTATGAATTCGATCTAAGGTTGAAGGTAACGCTAGGCGATAGGCTAATGGTCCTACACGTTCAACAATCTCGTATGGACCAATGAACCTAGGGCTAAGCTTACCCTTTCGTCCAAACCTTAGGATCTTTTTCCATGGTGAAACTCTCAGAAATACCTTATCACCAACCGAGTACTCAATATCCTTTCTCTTTAAATCGGCATAGGACTTCTGTCGATCACTTGCTTCTTTCAGTCGTTTTCTGATGGTTTCCACTTTCTCTTCTGTTTCTCTAACCAAATCTGGACCCAAAATCTTCTTCTCACTCAGTTCTGTCCAACACACAGGTGTCCTACATTGTCTACCATACAATGCTTCATATGGTGCCATCTTAATGCTCGATTGATAGCTGTTGTTATAGGCAAATTCCATGAGAGGTACATATCTGTCCCAACTGCCTTCAAATTCTATCACACATGATCTCATCATGTCTTCCAGGATCTGAATGACTCTCTCTGATTGGCCATCTGTTTGAGGATGAAATGCAGTGCTGAAATGCAATTTTGTCCCTAATGCTTCCTACAGTTTACCCCAAAACTTCGATGTAAACCTTGGATCACGATCAGAGATAATGGATGATGGAACTCCATGTAGTCGAACTATTTCGCTAACATAAATGTCTGCTAACTTGTCCAGAGAATAGTCCATCCGAACTGGTAGAAAGTGTGCGGACTTAGTTAATCTGTCCACGATCACCCATACTGCATCATGCTTCCGCTGCGTCTGAGGTAATCCAGTAACAAAATCCATCGTGATCTGATCCCACTTCCATGTTGGCACTGTTATTGGATGAAGTAACCCAGCTGGTAGTTGATGTTCTGCTTTTACTTGTTGACATGTTAAACATCTTGTTACAACATTTCCGATATCTTTCTTCATGCCCGGCCACCAATAACCTTTCTTCAAATCTTGATACATCTTGGTACTACCTGGATGCATTGTATATGGGCTGTTATGAGCTTCATGCAGAATCTTTTGTCTAAGCTCCCCTATCTGTGGTACAACAACTCTGTCTTCATAGAATAAGACTCCACTGTTATCCAATCTGAATTTCCCACCATGATCTTCCTGTACTTGTTTCACCCATAGTGCTGTTTGTGCATCTTTCTCCTGTGCTTCTACAACTTCTTGAACCCAAGATGGCTGTACTTGCATCTGTGCTAGAATAACTCCCTGCTGTTGCCACTCCATGCTAATTCTCATTGCTCTCAAAGCAAACAATGATTTGCGGCTAAGGGCATCAACTACCACATTAGCTTTGCCCGGATGGTAATTAATGACATAATCATAATTAGCCAAAAGCTGCATCCACTTCCGTTGTCTTGAATTCAAGTCCTTTTGTGTCGGTAAATACTTTAAACTCTGATGATCTGTGTAAATATAACACTTTTCACCATACAGATAATGCCGCCATACTTTGAATGCTAGAACAATGGCTGCCAATTCTAAATCATGGGTTGGATAATTCAATTCATGTGGCTTCAATTGTCTGGAGACATAAGCTACCACTTTCCTGTCTTGCATGAGCACACATCCTAACCCAATATGAGAGGCATCACTGTAAATCTCAAAGTCTTTACCTGACACTGGCTGGGTCAACACTGGTGCTTCAGTCAACTTTTTCTTCAAAGTGTCAAAACTCTGCTGACATCTATTATCCCATTGGAATACAACTGCTTTCTTCAATAATCTTGTTAAAGGTGATGCAATGATGGAGAATCCTTTTACGAACCTTCTGTAATAGCCGGCTAAACCCAGAAAACTTCGAACTTCTGTGACATTTCTGGGTGGTTTCCAATCAACAATAGCTTCAATCTTATGAGGATCCACTCTGATACCCTCCGATGACACCACATGTCCTAAGACAGAAACTTCTTCCAGCCAAAACTCACACTTACTGAGCTTGGCATACAGCTGTTTATCCCTCAGTGTGTGAAGTACAATCCGCAAATGTTTATCATGTTCGACCTTATCTTTGGAGTAGACCAAAATGTCATCTATAAACACCACCACAAACTGATCCAGATATGAATGAAACATGCGGTTCATGAGATCGATGAAAACCGCTGGTGCATTTGTGAGACCGAATGGCATGACTAAAAATTCATAGTGACCATATCGGGTCCTGAATGCAGTCTTAGCGATATCTTCTTCCTTTATCCGCAACTGATGGTATCCCGACCTAAGGTCGATCTTAGAAAACATACCTGCACCTTTTAGCTGATCAAACAAATCATCGATTCGAGGCAATGGATACTTATTCTTGATTGTCAGTTTGTTCAGTTGTCTATAGTCAATGCACAATCTGAATGATCCATCTTTCTTCTTTACAAATAACACCGGTGCTCCCCAAGGTGATACACTGGGTCTGATAAAGCCTTTATCCAATAACTCCTGTAGCTGAATCTTTAACTCTTTTAGCTCTGCTGGTGCCATTCTGTAAGGTGCAATTGATACTGGTGCTGCTCCAGGATAGACATCTATGGTAAACTCCACTTCCCTCCTTGGTGGTAACCCTGGTAACTCTTCTGGAAATACATCTGGATAATCACACACTGTTGGTATATCTTGCACTTTTAACTGTTCTTTCTCTGCTTGTAATGCACATACCAAGTATGCTTCACAACCTTTCTGAATTAATCTCTTTGCTGCCATGGTTGATATCACATTACCCAGAAACTCTCGCCGCTTCCCGACTACTGTAATCTCTTCCCCTGCTGTTGTATATAATGTCACCCTTTTCTTTGCACAATCAACTATAGCCTGATGTCTGGATAGACAATCCATACCCAGAATAACATCAAATTCTCTAAATGGCAACTCCATCAGATCTCCTGGAAACTCTTTTCCATGAATAACAATTGGACATCCTTCGACCACTGTATGAGTTTTTACTACATCGCCTAATGGATTAGTAACTACCATACCCTGACTCACATATGCAACTTCTAACCCTTTAACCCAAGGTTTAGGTACGCTAATGTATGAATGAGACGAGCCAGGATCAATTAAAGCAGAAACTGTATGATCACATAAAGAAAACTCACCAACTATTACATCTGGAGCTTCCTCATCTTCCCTGGTTCGCATCGCATAGACCCTGGCTGAACCTCTTGTATCGGGTCTGTCCACAGTCTCCGACTGCTGTCTCTGCCCTTCGGAGCTCTCACCTCTACCTCTGCCTATTATGAACTGTGTAAGACCTTTTGCCCTCTTCGGACAATCCTTCTTCTGATGGTCTGATGCTCCACATATCCAACATTTACCAGTCACCAACCAACAATCTCCACCATGCCGTCTGCCACAATGCTCGCAAGGTGGAAAAGTATAACCAGCTGACTCTGCACCTCTACCGGTGCCTCTACCAATTCCTCTACCTGAACCTCCACCACCACCGGCAGAACTAGCCACAACTGATACCGCTGGCGCGTTAGCAACCCTAGCTGCGCCTTGGCTAAAGGAAGGTCTAGAACTAGCTGAACTACTAGCACCTCTGAATCTCTTGCTTTCTGACTGATATGCACTGGGTGCACTCTGAGTTTGGTCTCTCCTCTGCTGAGACCGCTGGCGTCTGGTACGCTGACTGGCCTGAATTCGCTCTATCTCCTGAGCTGCCTCTACCAAAGCTGAGAACTCTCTGAATCTGGAAGCTACCACTCCCATCTGAATCTCATCGTTCAGGCCTTCCTGAAACTTTTTACACCTCTCGGCCTCTGTAGTCACTATCCCCTTACCATACCTGCTGAGTCTGGTGAATTCTCGTTCATATTCGGCAACTGACATTCTGTTCTGCCTCAGGTATAAGAATTCTTTCCTTCTCCCATCTAGGTAAGCCTCTGTGATGAACTTTTTCTTGAATTCATCCAAGAAGAATTGCCATGTACGCTGCTCTGCTGATACTCGCTGCTGAACAGTAGTCCACCATGTATAGGCCTCATCTATGAGCAATGATGTGGCACAAACCAACTTGTCCTTTGGTGTACATTGTAATTGTTCCAGAACTCTCGATGTCCCATCTAACCAATACTCAGTTATTTCTGGACTATCATCCTTGTTAGCACTGAATTCTTTCGCCCCATATTTCCGAAGCTTCTCTAGTGGGGGCTTTCTTTCTGTTTCTACTACTATTGGTGCTTCAGGTAGCACCCCTGCAATCTGTCTAAAAGTATCTGCAAGTTGCTTTAACAACACCTCTTGACCTGGTGCTACTAGAGCCTCACCCTCCACTGCTCTGGCTTGACCTGGTGCTACTGGAGCCTCACCCTCCACTGCTCTGGAGGCGTGTGACTCGCTCTCACCTTCCTGTGACATCCTCCTAAAAGAACAACAACTGCTTAGTTCATCAGGGTAGACATGGCATGTACACTATACTGATTTATGAATGCAAGCCCCGGGGAAACTAAACCTAGGGCTCTGATACCAAAATTTATAACATCCCTTCCCGGTCCACCCGTAAACCCGAATGAACTGAACCGAGACGCTACAAACAGGTTCACTTTATGGCCTGTCATGCTTAAATCATAATGTATATTGAATATAATATCATGCTGATGTTGTTTACATTAATAATGTACTTAATATTTACAAGACATGTTACTAGTGTCAAAATGAAATGGGCCCAACTGTGTGCCCTATACATGCTATAAAAAGGGTAGACAAAAGATACACATCCAAATGAGTAGCTACCCTGAAGACTGAGTCTTCTACAGATGAACTGCAGCAGTTGTAAGCCGACTCTCTACGGTCCAGTCTCAAAACCTGCGAGTTAAACAGGTAACTCGCTGAGCAAATAAAGCTCAGTGGATATCTCAACATATAAAGAAACAATTAAGCACATACATAAATAGAAATAAGCATGTAAATGCATATGGATAATTAAACATATAAGCACATATAGCATGATCCTTTCCTTATACCTTGATTATCTTTCGTACTGTTTATAATACTGTATGATTCATGAAATGTTATGTCAAGATATCTGTATGGCTCCATAAGGTTATAGTGAAACCGAAGTGATAAGAAAAAATGTATGAAACTGGATGAATACTGTATGCTTGGTTGCTATGGCCCATATATAATCATATCCACTCAACGGCCTGTAGCCGGAGTATCAAACTGTATGGGGTGCAGATCTGCTATCCTATGTCGCGACATAGCCTTATCTAAGTGGTTTCTACCTAACCTCAATGGAGCCTAATGTTGGTATGTCAATAATATAACACAACATCATATTCATAGTTCATAACTTCATAAATCATAATGTTTATTTGATTTCACATCATTTGCATGCTTGCATGTTGTTTTGATACATGTTCTAATGTTGTATTTTTATTGTAAAATGATTGGAGGCATACAAGTTGAGCAAAGGAATCCAATTGCATAGAAAATGAAGTCCAAAAGTTCTTGAAAACACAAGTCGCGAGCGCGCCTTGCAAAGTCGCGAGCGCGAGATGCAAAAATGAGAGTCAGTGTGTTATCGGGCACAAGTCGCGAGCGCACAATGCAAAGTCGCGAGCGCGTAAAGTAAAGCACCAAATGAGAGTCAGAGAGTTTCAAGTTAAAGTCGCGAGCGCGCAAATGAAATTTGCGAGCGTGTAAAGTGCAAAATGAGAGTCAGTGAGTTTCAGGCACAAGTCGCGAGCTCGTCATGCAATTCGCGCGCGCGCGTCGCGTTTTCCAACTTGCACAGTCTGTACTCTTTTGGTCATATCTCTCAATATACAACTCCGATTTGGATGATTCAAAAACCCATGTAAAGCTAACACATAGAGGAACAAATAACTCTTCTATGACACTTCCTAATTCCATCATTAAATGGGGTAAAAATCAAGATGAAGTTACTGGTAAAATTTCCAGCAAAACCTGTTTCAGCATAAACTCACTATTTACTTCATTTATTCAATTCCTCCCCTGTTTTCTCACCATTACCAGTCCTCCCACTCAACATGAAGCAATAGTGTCTCATTAGCAACACACCACACAAATTCTCATGCAAAGAAAATGGTAAATGAAAAGAGATATCAAACCTTTACTCCAAAAAGCTTGAGCTCTTCTTTAACTTCCTTTTTCTACTACCTTTGAACTCACTTCACCTATAAATAAGAATTCTTATGAATATTCTAAAAATAGCACCAAATGATTCAATTATGAACTTCAAGAAGGTTTACTTACTTGGATAGAAGAGAAGTTGAAATTAAGGCTTAACTACCATGAAAATGGATGGAGAAAGGAAGGAGATGAAGAAGATGAAGATAAAGATGAAAATGGGAAAGTGAAATGGTTATTACGGGTAGGCCATCAAAATATCAATGAATTTTTATGTGAAACTTCCTAAATGGTACCTCAATTGTCAACAGGTTACTACTTAAGACCCAAGCTTGGTCTTTTAATGCAAATAAATCCTCACCCATATGCTTTGATCTTTTTCTCTCAATCAAGTAAGTCCACTTATAATCTCATTCTACCCCAACCGGGTTTGGTTCAACTCGACTCAACTCGACTACTCGACTCTATGCTAAGACTCGACTCGGTAAGATGTCACAATGTAAGCTCATGGCCTTGATGTTCATCATGAATGATGAACAAATACACAAGTCATTACTCTCAATCTTATTTATTACTGTTTATTTGATCCATTTATGGACAGAAATGCATTCCAAACACTTAAGGTTGGAGTTTTGCCTCTAGATCTCCATATCGGGGTCATTTTATTGATTGTTTACATTCTGAACCCCTAAACTAAAGGGCCTAGCACCGCAGGGGGAAGTGGCATGCGCCACATGAGTGTAGTGTGCGCCCCATATAGTGGCGCAAGGCCCTTCCCATATCAAGAAGGCTTCAAGCAAGAACAAAGTCAAACAGGGGATTCTAGGTTGAAGTGGCATGAGCCACAGGCTTGTGGCACACGCCACATGTAGTGGCCTATGCCACTAGCTTTGGTTGTGCGCCATAAAGGCATAAAAGACTTTCCTTCGTTGATCTCAGGTTTCCCTCATAACCACACTCATAATAGGTGCTTAAACACCAAAAAGAAAGGGAAAAAGATCAAGCAATGTGTTAAAAGCTCTCAGGTATTACCTCTTGAAGATTTGCTCAAATTTTTGTGCAAAAGATGGACGAAGAGACCCAAATGCTAGGTTCTTGACCCAATAATCCGAGATTAATACTCAATATGTGTTTTTGTGATTTCTAGGAGATCTTTAAGGGTTTTTTGTTCAAAGATCAATGAATCACTATCTTAGAACAAAGGAAAACATAAGTTTCCTTTGATATCTACGTTGATTTTTCAAAAATCAATAGTTTCCCTTAAATGTCTAAAAATTCCTTCCTTACCCCCAATTATAGGCAAATGGAGGTGGGAAAATGCCACTGGTGGGCCCTACAATAGGATCGGGCCCATTTTTACCAAATCGGATCAAGTGGCACGCAAAATGATTGGTGCCCCGGGAAATGCATCGGCGGGCCCAATGCCCTTCTCGGGCCCGATTTCATCGCGAAATGACCGGTAACCTGAAAAAGTAAAAATGGTTAAACGCATATTTTTTCTCAGCCACGGACCATTGGTCTGAGAACCAGGACAATCGGGAATCCTGATCCAAAGTTATGTGAAAAATGGTTTATCATCACTGAGCCTTTAGGGGACAAATTTGAGCGTCTACAGTGGCTGAGCTTCAATCTAGGTTTCTTGATAACGATTGGAGCTTCGTTAGCCAGATTGATACATATTTAGACTTGGATGATGAGTAGAAAATGGCTGTTGAGGATGGAATCTTGAGTGAGGATATGCAGGATCTTGCTAGGGTCGCACCCTCAAAACTTGAAGGGGGTTATGGAGTGGTAGATGCACCTGAGTCAATTGCTCTTTCCAACCCAAGGGTTATTATGGACGAGCTGACACTTTCAGTTGGTGTAATTGAGGATCGCCCCGCAATAGAATAGCTTTGTTTTGTATTCCTTATCTTTCTTTGGTAAATTATAACTCTTGATGTGGTCTTCTTCTATGTTTTGGAATGACCATCAGCTCTTTATATCTGTCTAGTTTGCCTTTCTGGATTTTTCTTACTCCACCCATATCAATTCATTGTTATGTGTGTTGAATATTCTCGCAGTTTGCTTTTATATGTTCCTATGCATTTTATTTTGCTTATGATGGGAGTTAGGGCTATGTATTGACTTTTGCATTCCCTTTCCTCTTTTATGTGTAAGCTCTTCATAGAGTTTAAATATATTAATGTTAACAGTTTGGCCCTTTTACATGACTTAAGCTTCTTCATGTTTATATGTTTCTTTTTAGAGCTATCATGTATTAGTGCTAGGGGCTCAGCCCTTTTTGTTTACTTAGGCATTTTTGTCTTTATATGCTCTTCTTAGGGCTTTTAATGTGTTAGTGATAGGGGGTCGACCTTTTTCTTTACTTAGGCACTTTTGCCTATATAGGCTTTCATAGAGCTTTTAATGTGTTAGTAATAGGGGCTCGACCCTTTTTTATTTACTTAGGCACTTTTACCTTTATATGCTCTTCTTAAAGATTTTAATGTGTTAGTGACAGGAGCTCAACCCTTTTTATTTACTTAGGCACTTTTGTCTTTATTGGCTCTCTTAGAGCTTTTAATGTGTTAGTGATAGGGGCTCAACCTTTTTCATTTATTTAGGCACTTTTGCCTTTATAGGCTCTCTTAGAGCTTTTAATGTGTTAGTGATAGGGGCTGGCCCTTTTTTCGCCTTTCACGAGTTCAATGAGAAGTGCTTGGACTCTAAGGATCTTTAAGTACTTTTTTCATCTCATTTTTTATTCGTAGAAGCTGAGGAAAAAATGAGCTTTGCAATGCCCTTTTTATACTACTCCCGAGCCCCCTAGCTCTCCCACATACACCCTATTCTTATAAGCTTTACAAGGCTAAGTGAAAAAAACCTAGCTTTTAGCTAAATCCCTCTACATATATTTACAAGAAACAATGCTATAAGTTATCTAAATTCCAAGTTCGGGGAAGTTCTGATCCATTGAGGGACTTGATTTTGAAGGTGCTCGGCCCCCACTTCTGTGTGATTTTGAAAGGGCCTTCCTAATTTGGGCCTAGCTTACCCACTCCTGCTCATCCTATTTTTATCTCCTCCTTCCTCCATACTAGGTCCCCTACTCTGAATGTTATTTTCATGACTCTCCGATTATGGTACTTTGCCATTTGATGCTACCGAACGACTGTTCTAACCGATGCTTTATTTCTCTTTTTTCGGCTAAGTCTAAATTGATTCTCAAAGACTCAGAGTTGTGATCTTCGCTATAAGATTGCACTCTTATACTTGGCATTCCAATTTCGACTAGTATAACAACTTCTACTCCGTATACTAAAGAGAATGGTGTCTCGCTTGTGGAGTTTCTAGGAGTGGTCCTATAAGACCATAGTACAATTTTCAACTCCTAGGCCCAACTAGTTCCTATTTCCTCTAGCCTCTTTTTGATACCCTGCAAAACAATTTTGTTCATGACTTCAGTCAAACCGTTGGTTTTTGTGTGTGCTACTGAGGTGAAGTGCAAGCTAATATTCCAATTAGAGTAGAATTCTTTAAAGGTCGATCAGTTGAATTGTTTACCGTTGTCTTTTACCAGCTTGCTCGAAATTCCATATAGGAATAATACTTCATTCCTAAAGAATTTTATGATACGAGTAGGGGTTATTGTTGCCAGTGCTTTTGCCTCCACCCACTTTGAGAAATGATCCATGATCACCACTATGAATTTTCTTTGCCCTGTAGTGATTGGGAAAGGTTTCAGGATGTCTATCCCCCATTGGCTAAAAGGCTAGGAGCTCCCAATGGGTTGCATGTATGTAGCTGGTTTCCTCGTTATTCTGCTATGCTTTTGGCATGGTATGCACTTTTGTATGTGGTGTTGCACATCTTTCTTCATGGTGGGCCAATAATAATCGAGCAAAAGTATTTTCCTTAGAGTGTCATCTGCTCCTTCATGTGCCCCACAAAACCCTTTATGAACTTCTCGGATGACATAATTGGCTTCCTCTTTGTTCAGACATATTGCCCAGGGATGTGATTTGCACCTTCTGTATAGTATTCCTCGTTCTAAAGAGTAGTTTATTGCTTGTCTATTGACCTTTAATGCTTCATTTCTCTCAGGTGGCAGCTCTCCTATTTCTAGATGTTTTGTTATAAGTGCATCCAATTTGATTCAGCCAATAGGAGGAACATTTCTTTGCCATCAATGCTCAGGCATGTCTGTTTCTCAATCAGAACCCTCTAGCCTCCTTCGTTTTGGCGATGGCTTTAGCCACCATGTCAGCTACATGATTTTCTACTCAAAGGATCTGCCTAATTTCCCAACTACCTCCTTCCTTCTCCAACTGGCTTAGCAAGTGCTTCGTTAGAGTTTGGTATTTGCTCATAGAGGGCTCTTTTGTCATAAACTTATCAAACACTTGATTCACTACTAGCTGTGAATTGGAAAAAATTATTACATCTTCCACAAGCTCCGTCTATGTGCATCTTCCATTAGGGTGGGCCAGTATTTAATGTGTTTGGTATCACAGGCATGGTAATTTTTGCCACAAAGTTAGTAAGGCTTATACTTTCATCAATTCTGCAAAAGAATAGGACCTGTCAATATTCAGCGAATCAAAGGTTTGTTATACTTACAGTTTTTAGCCATCGCACTGATGGCCACTTCAATGTTAAGATCCTCTATCTACATGGCAAGTTTTTGGAACTTTGCGATGTAGTCTCGAAGGGATTCATTATCTACCCTCTTTAAGTCTATCAGGTCCAACGATATATTCTTGCTCAGTATGCAGATGATGAATCGGGCTTTGAATGGGGCTGCTCGTTGAGCAAAACTGCCTATGGATCCAGGCTTGAGCATTTGGAACCATTCTTGCGCTAGTCCCTTCAGCGTTATGAGAAATGCTCGGCATAGTAATGCGTCCACCGTCGTTTGGATGTTCATCACAATGTGGAAATTCGCCAAATGACTTTGAGGATCAATAGTCCTATCATACATCTCGAAAGAAGGCATCTTGAACTTATGGGAAAATGTATTGACATGAATTTTGGGGTTAGTGGTGAATCATTCCTCAGCCCGAAGTCGATGTTATCTCCTACCTCTCGGAAGTCTTTCAAGATTTGTAGGATTTTCACTTGAAATTCCTCTTCATCGTTATGGCATACATTTTTGAGCAGTGGAGTAGATCGTACATGGGTTTGTGTTTTGTTCTGGGTGTCTATGTGCCAAGAGGATGTGGGTCCCGTTTATATATGGCACAACCCAAGAGGGGGGGTGAATTGGGTTTTCTAAAAAATGAAATAAATTTTAGAAATTCTAAACAAAATATAGGATTCTAAGTGCAGCGGAAAACACACAGAACTTTGTGAGAATAGAATATGGATTAGAATCACCTCACAATGTTCTAATTACAAAAGATAGAAAGTCTGTGCAAAGTGCAACTATTGATTAGAACAGCTTCACACTGATTTATTCAATATCAGAGCTTCTTTATGAAGGAAAGTTATTGAAATTAGAACTTCCTCATAAAGTTTGAAAAATCATATAAAGCTATGTGAAAGACAGTTATTAAATTCATAACTTCTTCACAAAGCCTTAATCAAATAACAGAACGACTTTATGATGGAAAGCTATCAAGATTAGAACTTCCTCAGAAAGTTTAGAAAATTAATTAGAAACCCAATCAGTGAAATTTACTGTGAATAGAACAATAGTTAGAACATGGTATATTCACTTATTAGAATACCAGAGTTCTAATGTTCAGAAAAGATAAGACTTATTACCGTTTTAGAACATCTGAATCATTAACAATTTTAGCGTTTCTAAAAATTAAACAAATGTGATATAAAGACAGTATCAAGCAAAATTCAGAAATAAAAAGATTAACACAGAGATTTATAGTGGTTCGGCACTAACTCGCCTACATCCACTCCCCAAGACGCATCTTGAGTCCTCAACTATATTATCTCTTTTTAAAGGGTAAGAGACAAACCAAAAGTACAAGGCAATAGATCAACACCTAGATCTACCCTTTTGTCCCATTAGATTTTCCAAAGGTTCTAGTTAACCTCAACCCTTTCTGTTTTTGGCAGAGTACAGAAAACTCAACTCAAGACATTAATATCCCACACATGGAGAAGGTCGCTTGATAACCTCTATCTCAATAGCTTCTAACCTAAGCTATTACACACAAAAGTTTAAAAAATAAAGAGCCTGTCTACTATAGATTACAGAATCTAAATAGACGGAAAGAAACGCACATATAAGCACAGGAAAAACAGTTTTATCAGATTAGAAGATCGATTAGAACACAGAACCGTTTTTCAAAAGTAATTGTAAAAATTCTTTTCACTTTAAATATTGAAAACGTTGAGTGTAGAGATGAAAAGAAAAATGGGGGTAGAGAGTAAGTTTTGAGAGATAAAGATTCGATCAATGAGAAAATGCTCTTAAAACAAAAACTCTTACTTCACTAAAGCTTAAGACGTGAAAGCTCATATTTATAGAGAGCATGGTGTCTCTTGCATTTGGAAAGTGGATATTTCATTTGAAATCAGAATATCTTCTTTCCTTATTTAGAAGATATGAAAATCTTTGTTACCAAAAATTTTATTTTATCCTTTTTGGTAAGAGAATAAAACACGATTTTACTTTCCTTTAACCAAAAGATTTTCGGCAGCATTATTTGGAAAAAATATTTTTGCAGAAGGATGCTCTTACTAAAACGAAAAAGATTCCCCTTCGTTTTTAAGGTAAGAAAAATAGATTTAAGTACTTTAGATCTTTCAAAATATATTCCCGACAAGTGTATGATTTTATTACCAAAAACATTAGAAAAGAAATCTCTTTAGTTTTAGGAAAATAAATCATTTCGATTTAAAGAATATTTTCGAAAATAAAATATTTTTACGAAAGAAATTATTTTAAAGAAATCTAATTTTCCGAAAAATATTTTTGAGAGAAAAATAATTTTTGTGCTCATATATGGATTTTCTCTCTATCCTACAAAGTATCCTAAATACCTAGCTACTAGGTTCTTCGAATATCTTCATACTCAATGTAGGACTTGCCTTGTACGATTTCTTTCCATACACATTCTGCATAAAAAATATTAGCACAAATAATATAATTTTAAATTTATTTGTTTTGTATTAATCATCAAAATCCGAGATTAGAATTTGACCCTTGAGCCAACAGAGGAGTGTAACACCCATCGTCCAGTCCCGAGAGACCCGATAGCGGATGCCACATTTGGTGTCGGAGACACCGTTTAACTTAACATATAAATCATAAAATTAGATTATAAATTAGAAGTAATTGAGTATTCACAAGTTTAGCGAATACTAATTTTTCTTTTATATAGATTTGGAAAAATTCTACAGAAATACTGTAAGAATTTTCCTTTAAAAACTGAGCTCGCCAAACATGTGAATACAAAACACTCCCAATTAAACTCCAAACTCCCAACATCTCCAAATAATCATCATAACACAACAACACTTCTATATCTTCATAACCGTATAAATCCTCAATAGCATTTAATATTCATCAATTAATTGCATTCATTATTTATATATCAAGTCATTTCCTTAATTAATATAACACCATAATTCACTATTCACTAATTATCTAAATTCTCCAAAAATATTCATTACTTACTTTCTACCCATAAAAATCATGTATGCATACTCAAAAAATATTAAATAAAATATAAAACATAGATAGTAATTTTTTCGGGCCAAAATAATACCGATTCCCGGACCGGTACTACTATTCACAGACTGGTGGTACTATTCATAGACCGATAAATTACTATATCCATAATTAAGTATACTCAATATCTT
Source organism: Jatropha curcas (assembly GCF_041381405.1). Taxonomy (NCBI): domain Eukaryota; kingdom Viridiplantae; phylum Streptophyta; class Magnoliopsida; order Malpighiales; family Euphorbiaceae; genus Jatropha; species Jatropha curcas. The sequence continues at coordinate 22,806,766 of NC_143161.1, forward strand.
CCTCGGGTCTAAATAAAATATTATTTTCCTCTCTGCAGCACCATTCATAACCCGATAAAATAATACTATATAAGATTCAAAAATTTTTGGGGCATTACAAGGAGTCTTCGTCTCCCATCTGATCTCCTACAATCTTGTTAGCCGTGTCGCCTTCATTAATTGCAATATTGACTCAGCGTCCACCTTTAGGAGGAATTTGAGACATTGGCTTGGCCATTATTCTCTGCAGGATGGCTGCAAAGTCATTATAAGCCTGAGTGAGCATAGCGGTTGCCTACAGTCCAATGTTGACATATCTAGGGTGTGGGTATTAATCTTTCAACTGAGTCGCTTGCTCTATCAGCTTCTCCTTCTCTTGGAGTGATTGTCTTTTCCATTGTTTCGTGGAGAATGTTAGGACGTTAGATAGGGTGAGAGAGGCGAGTGAATGTTCCAAAGGGGGTGTGATTTTATTTGATCCACACTCACTGCACCAATTGGATAGTCTCAAAAATATGATGATTTTAAGAGAATAGTGATACTCTAATTATATTTTATAGTTTTCAGTGACATTAACCTTCTTACGGGAATGGATTTGTCGTTATATACAAGTTATTGGTGTCAAATGATGAGGAAATGATATCCGGGCATTATCTACTAGAATTAAGCTCACATCATATTTTTGTTATTCAGGTTTCAAGGAATCTGGTGATCTCAGTCAACTAAGTATCTATCAAGCACCAATAGTATCCAAAACCTGATCAAGTGATTTCCAATTAAGCTGATTCCATAGTCAATTCTACTAAATCCACCAATGATCACAAAGAAAAAGATTCCTTTTAGCTTCAAAAATAGGGAGAAGAGTAACATGAATGAGAGGATCCAAATGCGTCCAAGATTTAATAGACCGATCATTACCAATATCAATAATTAGGTAAATCAATGGTTCCACACTAAATATATCACTATAGCCCTTCTTATGATTTACTTTTGAGTTAGAGTATCAATATATCTAAGTTTTGAAATGAAAGTGTCCAGGTACAAAAATCGTTTTATGATAATTTTGAAACAAGTCAAATAGTTAGAGGTATTCTTATAATTTAAGTCTCATTAGTTGGTAATTTATAGAAGTCCTAATACTAACCATTGATCGTAGTAACTGTATTTCATAGTTTTTTCTTATTAACGACTAACTTATTTCTACTTTTATTATATTTAGACTATTTATAAAATTATCGTTAGCAAATTAATTTTTTATAAATTAATATTTTTATGTGAATCATTTTATTATATTTATTTAAAATAATAAAAACTATTAAATATTATAGAAAAATAATATTTTTTTATACAAAATAGAAACTGACCTATATATATATATATATATATATATATATATATGATACCTTCTTTTTCTTCATAATATTCACAATTTTTTTTTTTTTTTTGAGTATTGAGGTAGAGGGATATGAACCTGAATTTATTATTAAGTTGTATGTGCACTTATTACTGGATTATATTATGGCATGCATAATATTCACATTCATATTTCAAAAGAAAAATAAAAGCGATTTGGTACATATGAAGTTTTGACTTTTAATATTTATTACATGCTAAAATGGGCTCATCTAGTAAAGCTTTGACTTTTTAAAATAGCATCGTCACAGTCAACTATACATATCAGAATTAATTTCCCCATGAATTAAACTTATACTATATCATTTTCTTGCATTAAAATTTTTAAGTCGTCTATGTAGTTTCTTGCAATCCGTTTGTTTATTTATTTATTTTTGTAAAATCCAAACCAAAACCTCCTTTTATTATTATTTTGAATCATCATAAAACATGCTTTAGAGCTATATGGGGCTAAGTCATTAAAAAACTTTAAACTTAAGGGGTAATTTTTAAATTCAACTTTTTTCTCTTAATACCCTAAATTTTGATTTTAGTTAGAACAGCATCCTAATTTTAAATTTTATATAATTTAAGAAATAAAATATTATTTTCATTAGGCTTATACTCTCTCTTATGGTCAAGTTAATAAAAAACTGACCATTTAACAACACCCTAATTAATATTAGTTAAAATTTTAAATTCATAAAAAGCCAAGCAAAATAATTTAGTTATTATAAATATAGAATATTAGTTTAGGTTATTGGTTTGTCATTTTAAGCCTGAAATTAAGTTAAATGTCTTATAAAAATAGATTTTATTTATTACGATGGAATTTTATTTTTTAAAAAATTATTATTTGTTGTCAATACTATTTAAATAAATAAAAGTATTTTGAAAATATTTTTAAGATGAATAAATTATTTTTATTTTAATATTTATTTATTTATAAGCAATGGTTATGGAAAAAGATTCTAATTTGGGCAAAAAAAATTGAATTGAATCTCATTAAAATAATATTTTATTTATTAAATTAGATATTATTTAAAATTAAAATGTTATTATAACTAAAATTAAAATTTAAAATATTAAGAAAAAATAATTAAATTTAAAATATAATTAAAACTACCTTAAAATTTTTAACTTTTTTAACGAGTTTCAAACAAGATGCAGTTAACAAGGGGCCAATAACTGTTAATTTACGGCGAAGGTCAGACAAGTTGTTCCAACCTTTTTCGTCGTCCATATCTCTTTCCTTGTCAGAAGTCCAACTAGGTTACATCATTAGGGATAAAAGTCATGCTACACTCATAAATGTGATTGAACAAATAAGATACTTCAAACAATAATATTTTATATTTGTCGTTTGCATTTATCCCTACTCTTAAATATCTAAAACTGACAAGCAAAAAAATCTCACACCCGGGCTACTTTTTTGGTGTTCCATAACTTAAGAACACGAGAATATTCTCTTTGTAAATATTTTTATAATATGTTGCAACATCACTCATTTAGAAATTTAATTCAACTAATTGCAAATAAACTTTAAATCAATTTTGTCTAATTAGTGATAAATAAAAGAAATTGCATATAGTGATAAAAGAAATCGGTTAATTTCACATATTGTCCTAATTTTGGGGAATACGTAGTAATAAAATACTTTTTACCCATCTTTTAAGAAATTCTCATTAATGGAGAAATACATGGATCACACATGTGCATTATGTTAATAAGGAATAAAGATAGATTTGCCCTCTGAACTTGAGAGTAATATTCTGTTTGCTTAAAAATCAATTATTTGTATAATTTACCCTTTAAATTTGCACTAAAAGAATAAAAAGCGCAATTTTTACATAAAAAATAATTTTAAATATTTTTAACTAATTAAAAGGTCTAAAATTAGGAAAGAAAAATTATTTAAAGACATAAGAATAATTACAAAAAATTATAGTGTCTTATCTTTGATTTGAAAAATAATTAAACAAAATATTTGATTTAAAAAATTATTATAGAATTAGAAAAATATTTGATTATATGAATATTTGGTTTAAAAACTATTTATTATTTTTGGTTCAATTATGTAATTATATTTGATCTAAATCAAATATTTTCATTATTTTTTAATCATATTTTGATTTAAATTAAAATCCTTTTGAGTAATAAATTGGGCTTTTCATTCTTTTGGTATAAGTTGAGGGGTAAATTGTACAAAAAGTTGATTTCTGGGTAAATTGAATATTGCTTCCAAGTTCAAAGGCAAATTGAGATTTATTCCTTTTAATAATATATTTTAAGAAAATTATGATTTTATCATTGTATTTTGTCAAAATTAACTATATTACTCCTTATATTTTTAAAAATACACTATTTTTTTTTTCCTACTTTTGATTCTGTTGAACTCTTATATTTTTCCATCCCAATTTTGTACCTTTAAGTGTTAATTTTCAATAAAAAGATGAAAAAGTTAGGATTTAACTAGAGAGATGAAAAGAGGGTTAAAGGGAGAGAAAAAGAATTCTTAGCTTGAGGAGAGAGAAATTCTATAAAATTAAAAGTTCGAAAAATATTAACAAAATAATCCATCTCTCATCCATATAGCCTTTCATTGACTGGAGTTACTCAAAAATGAGCAAAGGTATTTTATTATTATATAAATCGGAGTTGGAGCATTTTTAAGTGACAAATTGAAGTATATTTACAATAAAGTGTGCACTCTTAAGTTAAGAAACCATGGGGGAAAATAACTGCAAAAAATGAGAATAAAGCTAGAGCTTGACCCAAATGGATTTGTATATGTTCATTCATAATCATTTACTATGGGGACCTGACCCAAGCACATATGTCCGATCCGCTAAGAGATCAAAAATTGTTCATTTGGATTAGACTCATAAAAAAAGCTTGTCTAATATCTAGTTGTTGTTTTTAAGGAGTCACCATTTAAGTTTTGATTTGGAGGAAAAATTATGAAAAAAAAACCTGTTTCAATCCAACATTATTCCAGTAGGAAAATTAACCAGGCAGGATACAAGGACTAGATTTTCGGTTTGAAACAATTTTAGATTTGGTCTTGGATAGAACTTGATTCATGAAAGAAATTTAGATGAGTAGTTATAATATGCAGGACATTATCACATTATGCATGGACATTTCATAACATTCATAATAAGTAAAGAAAAGAAATAGTTCAAAAATAATTAGAAAATACCATCTCTAACCCCTTTTGAAAAATTCTAGGATCATCATACTTTTTTCAAAATAATAAAAAGAAAAAAAGGAGAGAGGGAGTTTTTGGTTAACTTGGTTCACTACTCGAATCAAGTTTACTTGCATATATCCCTTTGAGTGAAAATAAAAGATATATTGATGTTAGCATATATCCCTTTGAATGAAAATCAGAACATATAATTCTACCATTGTGAAATAGAAGATTGATTTTAGCATTCTTTTATAATCTTTTTAGAAGTTATTTTTACCAAGTTATGATGTCTAAGATGGAAAAATACTTGATTGATTATTCGCGTTTTATCATATTTAGAAATGATATTTAGAAAGAAATAATAAAAAGACTGAAAATTTAGAGAGATTATGATATTAAGAGGTCCATATCTTGATCTTTGGGCGAGCAACAAGTAAATTTTGGCCTTGCTTCTTCAACTAAGAAGGTGGAGGCACTATTTTCTCATTGCGGAGCTTCAACTAAGAATGCTAGATTTGCAATTTGGGAATAGATAATCAAAGATGCTCCAAATCCAAGCAGCGAGTTGAACTGAGATTTAGGCCAAAAAGGCACTAAACCTGAATAAATTTTTTAACTTTTGGGGAAAGTAAGCTCAAAGAGAGCTTTAGCCTCTAATAAAGAAATATTTAGATTTCAGAAGAAAGTAAGTTTGAAAGAACTTTGATTTTACTTAAAATGGAAAAAAAAGGCTAAAAAGGAGAAGAGTGTCAGAAATCCTCATGACAACTCAACCAAGGCTTTCAAAGTGTGACTTAAAGTGAAGGGAGAGTCATGTTATAAGGTGATAATCGTATTTTTCCAAAGTTTAATTTGAAGTAAAAGGAAGTCATGTTATAAGCTCTATATCTAGTTTCTAATACAACTTGAATCACTAACAAATTTCATATGTTGTTCGAGTTGTGCAAAAACAAGAATAGAGATAGATAATCTTTGAGTTATTTGCAACCATTTTGTGGGCTATTCATATCAAATTTGAATGGTTCTTTCCCTATTTAATTTATAACGATTATTACTATGGGTCCCGTTTATGTATGGCACAATCTAAGAGGGGGCAAATTGGTTTTTCTAAAAATTTAACTTTCAAAAATAAAATCAAAATTCTTTTGCAGCGGAAATAGAAAGCTTTTGTGAGAGTTAGTTATCAAGTTTAGAACTACCTCATAAAGCTTGTTACAAATATAAAAAATCTCTGTGAAGAACAACTATTGCATTTAGAACTGTTTCACAAAACTTAAGCAATTTTAGAATGACTCTGTGAAGAATAGTTATTGCGTTTAGAACTACTTCACAAAGCTTAAGCAAATTAGAAAGACTCTGTGAAGAATCAGTTATTGCATTTAGAACTGTTTCACAAAGCTTTAAGCAAAATTAGAAAACTGATTATAATTCATATTGTGAATTACACTGAATGTAGAAGGACAGATTAGAACTTGGTATAATAACAATACAGAAATCCAGAGTTCTAATGTTCCACAGGGATACAGCTTATTTATATTTAGAAATAGAAATTCGTAACAACTTTACATTTCTAAAAAGATTAACAGTTGTGTAAACAAAGCAGAATCAAGTAGAACTTTAGAAAATAAAAGAAGAAAAACACAGAGATTTATAGTGGTTCGACACTAACTCGCCTACATTGACTCTCCAAGACTCATCTTGAGATCTTCCACTATGTTATCTCTTTTCAAGGGTAAGAGACAAACCAACATTACAAGGAAATATATCAACACCTAGATCTAACATTTGTTCCACTAGATTTTTCAAAGATTCTAGTCAACCTCAACCCTTTCTGTTTTTGCAGAGAACAGAAACTCACATCAAGACATTAGAATCTTACACAAGGAGAATGTCACTTGATAACCTATTACACATAGCTTTTCAGCTAAGCTATTACACAAAAGTTTTTCATTTAAAAACCTCTAGTCTACAACAGATTACAAAATCTATATAGACAGAGAGAAATACAATTATAAGCACAGGAAGAACAAAAAATAGATTTAGAAAACAGATTTAAAGATTAGAACTGTTCTTCAGAAAATGTTGTGATTAAATTTTCTTTTCTCTTAAAAATATTTATTGAAGCAAAAAGACGAAAAAAAATAAGGGGGTTTGAAGAGAGAGTTTTGAGAGATTTAAAATTTTATATTAATGAACTCTTACTCTTACAAGAAAAACCACCACGTTTTCACAAGAGGAAAACACCTTTATAGAGGGATGAAGATCCCGTTTAGAAAGCATTGATTCTTTAGTTTTAAAAAGAATATCTTTGACATTCCAAAAGTAAAAGATACACGAAAATCTTTTATTTATTTATTGCCAAAAATATTTAAGTCGAGATTTTTTTCATTTAGGAAAGTAGAATAAAGAAAAGATTTGACTTATTATTTGTAAGGAAATTTCCAAAAATAAAATATATGCAAATCTTTTTCAAGTATTTATTTATTTGTTACCAAATATAATTAAGTCCAAATCTTTTCCATTTAGGTAAGTAAAATTAAAAGGAGCAAGATTTGGCTTTTATTATTAAGGCAATTTTCGAAAATTATTTTGAGAAAAAAGAAAAATATTTTTGTGCTTATAAAATAATATTCTCTTTATCCTACAATATATCCTAAGATATTAACCACTAAAAAAATCTTCAATAATTGTCATGGTCTTCAAAGAATCTTGGATTTGTAGTAACTTACATTCTTTAGCAATTTCTATATTTAAAAAAAAATCTGCATAAAATAATATTAGCATATATAAGAATATTAATTTATTTATTTTGTATACTCATCAAAATTTCAAGATAGAATTGACCCTTTGAACCAATAATTACATATTTAATTGGTACCAAAGACTGTAACAATAATGTGTTTACAAAGTGATATTTCCAACTATTTATCGTAAGTTAATGATATTATCGTATTAGGATTACACATTAATTATCCAAGGATTTACATACATATATTTTTGTATGCGGATAATATAAAGTGAACCATCAACAAGACTGGACATACTCTGTAATATAGATAGTATTTTAGATCAGGTCAAAAAGGATTTAGATAGTATTCTGTAATATATATATAGGATTTAGATATTATGCAGATTATATAAAGTGAACCATCTCAAGATTAATACCTGGGTTTAATTTTAGATCAGTGTCAAAAACACCATAGTATTTTAGTTCAAATTTTGCATTCATTTTCTAGAATTTTATAAATAAAATTTTTGAAAAAAATATTTTTAGTTAATCATAAATAACTAATTTTCAAATTAAAAAGCTCTAAAATATTGTACAATTTTGCAATGAATTTTTTAGATTATAGATGTATAATTTTTAATGTAAAGCCCACATTATTTTTATACCCATATAAATATAATTAAGAATTCCATGGAAACAATGAAGGTAAGAAATACATGAAATTTAAAAATTTTATAAATAAAAGAGATATGTTTTTTTTTTTTTTTTTGAGGGTTAAAAGAGATATGTTTTGATTTCTTACAAGTTTCCTTTTTAATTTTTCAGTAGTTTTGGGATTTAAATATGAAATAAATATAGCTGAAATAAAGAGAAAGTAAAAAGCATTTTCTTTGTTCAACGTTCTATTTTTCTTTATTTAGAAAATTTAAACCTTTTTATTTACTTTTCTATATTTTGATTGGTCAATAATTAATTGTGTCAATTTAATAATTAGTACTCCATCCGTCTAAAAAGATCCACTTTCCTTTTTTACGTTATAGTTCATCATTAAATTGTCTAATATACCCTTATTAAATTAAAAAAAAGATTATTTTCAATAATCTTTATCAATTCTTACTTATTATTTCATTATAATAATTGCTCAAGCGTTATTTAAGATGGACATAATAGAAAGTTATATGAATAAAATTGTCTTTTAATCATAATAATTGTTACTTTCTTAATCTGTGTGAAAAAAAACTAGACTATCCTTTTTAGACAGAGGGAATATATAATAGTGATAATTGATAATCTTGTAAACCTAATCTAATCTAATCTGATCATCTAACCCAATCTAACTAAAACTTTAACTTTTGAATTTTAAAATTTGAAAATGTTATTATATACTAATCTACCTTAATTCACAAGTTTTCTGAATGATTCCTACAAATTCCTATGATAGTTTTCTTTTTTTGTCTTTTTTCTCTTCCTATTCTTTTATTTCTGCTAATAATAACAACAATAGGAATGTGCGAGCTTTACTTTCAGGGTTCCTCAACAGAATTTTGGTATTCAGGATTTTGAGCTTGGCAAGAACTATGGTGTTGGTTCTTATTCAAAAGTTTGATTTATCTAGTTTCCTGTCAACTGTTTTATGGATTTTCCGTGCTTGCTTTCTATTGGTTATCTGTTATTTGGCGTTGTTGGTTCAAAATTAAATTGCAAGAACAACCATCAGATTAGCAAGATTTTATTGGTATTATAATTGGATTCGAGAAAATCAAGCATAAGGGACATTGCACTACTAAGTTCGAATGACTCTTACATAATATTTAATGATCATATACTACATAATGTTCTACATATTATTTATGATTTTTACCCTTCTTATAATTGTAAATTCCAAACAAAATGGGTTAGTATCCGAACCAAAATGACAATTAAGTTGAAGATATTAGTAGATAAGAGGAACAAAGTAATATTTGTAATCAAAAAAAAAAAAAAAAAAAAAAAGACAATACATATTGAAACCATCATAATACCAATGTATAAACAACAACCAAAATGATGTCCAAAGAAGAGTTTGGTTGTTCATATCCTAGAAGCACATATGTGGTTTTTATGTTTTTAATTATATATACATTTTTGGAATTAAATAAGATATTATTGAAAAGATCACATTACAATATCTCTAGGATATGATATTCCACAAATATTATGGAAAATTAAACTAATAAGGCCTTGAGGAGGCTGCTGGAAAAAGTGAAAGCCGATAGCTAAAGTTGCACCAAAATGAGCAAGCCAATCAGCAGCATTGTTACACTCTTTATAGATGTGAGAAACTATAATAGTCTAATCCCGAGATAACAAATCCTTGATGTTCCATGAACGGTTGGCCACATAAAGTGGAGGGGCATTATCTTTAGCAACCAAAGCCACTACTTGTGAATTATCAACTTCAACTATAAGCTTACTGATGTTGTTATCCCATTCCAAAGAAAGACCAAGGAAAAGTGTCCATAATTCTGCAGCTAGGATCGAGCACTAACCCAAATTTGCTGCATAGCCTGTAACCCAGTTCCCTGTACACCCTCTAATTAATCCACCTGCTGAAGCAAGAGCAGAAGCCTGTATAAGTGACCTATCGCAGCTGAGTTTATGCCCCTCCTCACCTGGCGGGCTCCATCCCAACATCCTTTCTTCCCTTGCTGGCTTCCTGGAGTTCCCATTATTAGTAAGATGCACTACTTTGTAACATTCATAAATAAGAAATGCCAACAAAGGATAGAGAATACTTGGAAAATATTTTTCTGGAGCAGCTATATGGTTTCACTTATAAACTAAAGAAATAAAACTAAATATTTTCTACAAAATGTATGGTTAAAAATACATTCAATTTCATCAAAATTTTTAATTTCGTTGATTTGTTCCCGGCAACGTCAAGAAGCCTCCCGTGAATACCGAGGAGAAATATACCTGCAAACAAAGGCACTACCAGCTGTATATATGCGCGTGGATAACATACTTCTCTCTCGGTTATATATTTGTTGTAACCGCCACAGGTGCATGGCTGAGAAGAAATTTTACTTGAATATCCTTTCTTTCATTATTACTACTTTAAACGCAACAAAAACTCATGGGTTTTGAAATTGTACTAAATTTTCTTGACCTTTCTATTTATTAAGTCCAATTATAATTTTGGTTACGTTAAAAATTGGGCTAAAGTCGATTTTTAGATTTTAACGTAGCTCAGTCAAGCCCATTTATAGAGTGTTGACATCTTTTTTTCTACCGAAAATAATTATTTTTTAAATCGAATTAGGTTTGGAAATCAAATCCAATTGATGGATTTGATAAATATCTGTTTGATTTAGGTAAAAAATAATTATTTTATAATAATTGATTCAGAAATTAAAAATAAAAAATAATTAAAATTAATGGGATTTGATTGGGTTCCTTTTCTATTTTTTTATTTTTTAAAGTTTGCTCTTGAACAGCCGACTTAAAGTGTAGGAAAACACTTTATTTAAGCATTCAAATTACGGTATCCCGACGTCCTTTAATGCTGCAGTGATTCCCAATTTCAAGCAGATAAAACCTTCAGGTTCTCCATTGTCAAAAGAAAAAGAAAAAGAAAAAGAGCCCTAGTGTTCCCTGTTTACTATTAGCGTATGTCACATGCTTGTTAACATATTTCATGAGTGGCGCAAAATATTTATTTGTATGTATATGGTGTTGTTGTCAGGCGCAAAATGAGGAAGAAAGTTGATGATCGCATTAGGACTTTGATTGAAAATGGAGTGAAGGCTAGGCATCGGTCTATGTTCGTTATTATTGGCGACAAGTCCCGTGACCAGGTTTATTTTGACTTCCTTTTGTTTTCTTTGCTTTGAAACATTCTTTTCCACTTTATTTAATTCTTTTTTGTTTTTTTATTGCAGATAGTCAATCTCCACTACATGTTGAGCAAGGCTGTCATCAAAGCCAGACCCAATGTTTTGTGGTGCTACAAGGAAAAATTGGAACTTAGCAGGTTTTTTTAATTTTATATTTTTTTGGATCGTTGGGTGTACTTATTTTAAATTTTTGCATTTTTTGTTTGGATGTATTAGTTAATATGGTTGTGAAGAAGTTTTTTTTTGGCTTAAATATCTTTATTTGATCATATGATGCTTGTGTGATTCAGCCACAAGAAAAAACGTGCAAAGCAGGTTAAGCAGCTAATGCAAAGGGGACTCCTTGATGCTGAAAAGGCTGATCCTTTTTCTTTGTTTGTTGAAAGTGGAGTAGTTTCTTATTGCTTATATAGGGATTCGGAAAGAATACTTGGGAATACATATGGCATGTGTATTTTGCAGGTCAATTTCATTATCTTTTCTTGAAATAAAATTTTCCGCTGTTAATCTGTTGGTGATGTTTCATTTGCTTGCCGTTATGTAGGATTTTGAAGCATTGACACCAAATATTCTTGCAAGAACTATTGAAACTGTAGAAGGTGGTGGTTTGGTGGTTTTGCTTATTCGTTCGCTCTCTTCACTTACCAGTCTGTGCACGATGGTCATGGTTTGTTGATTGTTCCTCCTCTTAGTTAATTCGTGTTCTAAATGAGTGAAAGCATGTCTTTCAGAACTACTTGATAATAGTGACATAAATTTGGGATGACTATGATTAAACGTACATAAATTTGAGCCATTTGATAGTTTTATAGTTCAGGAGTTTATGAGTGGTTTCAAAAATAAGAATTCGGAGATTAATCTCAGCAGTGATAACTGTTAATTTTTATGATCTCAGAAGTTATGAGAAAGCACATAACTTCGGAGAGTTATGGTATTCATGACTCTGAATTTGTAATTATTAAAGTCAAAATGGCCATATAGGCAGAAGTTTTTTTGCCATTCTTTGTTTTTATTCAAGTAATGGATAAGCTTGCCAATTTCTGGTGTTTTCCAACTATTCTTGTTCTTGTAAAGTCAATGGTATATTATCTTTGGTTTTGGCGGGGAAACTTATATTTGTTAATAATGGTTGGTTCTGCCCATTTATTTATTTCAGACGAGTGGGGCTAGTGGAGCACAATATACTAGGATTAGCATCAAAATTTCATGGTTGAACACATCTTTTGAGGTTGAATCTTTCTGTTGGGATTTAAGTGAAGGAAACATGTTCTATGGTAACCTTACTTTTCATTGGAGTTGAGGTTCCCTTCAGAGTGATCTTTTTATTTTTTTTTGCTTGGAAAAAGTACAAGAATTTTATTCACTGAACCTCTAGAGTTGGCAAAATATTTATTGAACTGCTTTTCCCTACAAGGACTAATGAATCTGTGAAGAACCTATTATTCTTTTGTGATTATATAGACAGTTGGCATATTCAGTTTTAAATATTTCTCAGGGAGATTGGGTTTAGAAGGGTAGGTACATATCCCTCAAAAGAAAGAAGATCATCATTTTGATCCTTCACTGTTTTTTTAGTTTTTGTGACTAGAGAAGTTAGCCTTTCAACAAGGAGTAACAATATCTGCCATTGTCATTCTTACAATTGGGCAATATTTTGTAGAGTTGCCTTTTTGTAAATTTTTCTTTTGTATGTCGTGGACAACTAGGACCTACTCCTTTATTCATAAGAAATAAATAAATTATTTACCTATATCAATATATAGACATTTAATACATGTTCTCTGGTGATCTGCTCAGGATATTCATGAAAGGTTTAGAACAGAGTCACATTCTGAAATAGTTTCTCGGTTCAACGAACGGTTTCTGCTGTCTCTTGCATCATGCAAGGCATGCTTGGTCATGGATGATGAGCTTAACATTCTACCTATCTCATCGCATGCAAAGTCCGCCATTAGGTCATCCGATTCTGAGGTAATTTCTTTTCTTCATTTTCTGCCTGAAAAAAGGATCTTGTTATGTGCTTGCAAGAGCCCAAGATCTATGTGCATTGTAAGCGCGCTAGTATGGTGGATTTTTCATGTATAAATTAAAGTCTGATGCTCTTGTTTTCATGGACTTGTTTATTTTACACTTCCTTTATTCCATTAAAAGGGTTATGGTTCCATGGGAATGCAAGAAGAATCGAGAATTTTAAAGGAACAACTTCATGGTGTTTTGCCAATAGGTCCTTTACTTGGAATATGTACAACATTTGATCAGGTTAGTCTGATATTCTCTGCATGTTCAAAATCCTTGCGAGTTTCAAGGCTGCTGTATTCTTTTTGTGTATTTTAGGGAAAAGCTATTTCAACTCTTGTTGATGCCATTTTGGACAAGGCAATTCAAAGAACCATTACACTGACTGCTTCTCGTGGACGGGGTAAATCTGCGGCTCTGGGTTTGGCAATTGCAGGAGCTGTAGCTGCAGGGTGAGCCATCAGACACTTCAAGAGTTCGTTTTATTAATCTGTATACTGTCTATGTTTGTTTTTCGTTTGTGCTGAAGAAGCATAAGTTTGTGCAGGTACTCGCGTATATTTGTTACTGCCCCTTCCCCAGAAAACTTGATATCACTGTTTGAGTTTGTTTGTAGGGGACTCCATGCATTGAATTATGAGGTCTGTACCTCTCACTATTGACTCTAAATTTCCTAGTGCTTGGCCATGCTTCTAATTTTCTATTGTGCTGACAACTAGACATGCATTCTAGCACACATGTATACACACAACAAAGACATTTTTTTTCCATGCCATGTTTTTTCTTTTCTGAATATATGGTTTCTTTTGTAATTGATTATTTCAAATTTTAATGTGTGGTTCTTTTACTGTCCTTCTAATGAAATATCTGGAGATCTTGCTTTACTTGCTAAATACTCCGTTGTGTTGCATTGCATTTAATATAACTGAACTATAATTATGAAATTTTGAATATATTTTCACCATTAATTCTAGCAAGTAAAAGAATTATTATATGCACTGAAATTATGAACTTTTGTTTCTTGTTATGAAAGTAAAACCGAGGAGATGCATTCTGAGATAAAATTCAGTCATATGAAATTACACCTGAAGATACTATCAATTTTAAATATAAATCATTTGTTCCAGTCGGACATGGAAAAGAAAAAAATTACGCATCACCCATATCCATTGGTATACACAATTTGTAGTGCTTCTTGGCAGTCTATTTTATCAAAGGCTTAAATGAACTCATTGATTCTTAACAAAGACAAAACTTATAGTCTGATTCATGTATTTGAAAAAGGTGATACGGGCATTTGAAATTTGGTTTTATTATATAAAGTTACCAATTATTTATTTAGAAATAAATGTAAAGGTTTTTTTTTTATTAATATATGGGTGTAAATGCTCATGAGCAATAGGAGTCATGAAGAAAACATAAAGGATCTAGGATGTTTTCAATGACCGTATCAATCACTCCTAGAATTTCAGCATTAAACAAAGTATCTGATTCATGTAATAACCTGGACTGTGTGCCCTTGACATTGGATATCAAATACTGTTAGATTCTGGTTGTTTAAAATCAACCTTATGGTGTAACACCATGGTATTTATAATTCGTATGTTATACATAATTGTCAATGACTTTCATGTCTTGCTTGATTTATCCCTTGCTTTTCATTGTTCCTTCCATCCCAACATGTTTGTCCATGTTTCCATTTTTAGGTGTCCCAAAATGTTTGACCAATTGACTTAAGAGAAATTTACTTTTCCTTCTATGCCATTCTTTATAACTAGTTTTAAATTCTAGGAATAACATTTAGTTTTAAAGGAGGACAATTTTGGAAAGTAAGAATATTTTGTATGATGTGGCACTATAATTATTGTGTTCCTTAAACTTTGTGTAAAAGTCAACAGGACAAATATTTTGGGATGGGAGTATCATCCATTCTTCTTTCTTTGTAGTCTCAATTAGTAATTTCTAGTGCTTTTTCTGCTTTTTCATGTTTTTGTCTTTTAGCAACAAGGGGCTAACAGTTTGTGGTTATTCTTCAGGAACATTTGCATTATGATCTGGAGAGAAGTACAAATCCTGAGTATAGAAAAGCAATTAGAAAAGTGTATATTTACAGGGAGCATAAACAAGTAGTTCAGGTAAACTTTTCTCTTGTCCTCAGAAGCATGTGGAATAACTGGTTAATATGAAGCTAGCGGAGATTAGGGGTGAGCAAATGGTTGGTTTGGTTCAAACCGAACTGAACAAGGCCAAAAAATACAAAACAAAAATTTTTTTATGACAGACCAAACCGAATGAAATTTGGCATCTGAACCAAACCGATTTGAACTGACCAGTCGGTTCGGCCAGTTTTCCTTGATTTTTTGCCATATTGTTTCGGTTTTAAGTCCAAGTGATGAATTTCTATGAAACCGACTCGAGCTGAACAACAAATTCAGTTCAAACCGAATAAACCGACAAACTGAACCTCCCTTGAATAGCTAACCGAAATGGGTCGGTTCAGTTTTCGGTTCGGTTTGGTTCAGTCAGTGGTTTTGCACACCCCTAGTGGAAATATTTAATATCTCTCTGTCTAATCACTCTTAACCTTTTATCTTTTTATTGGAGTATTTGACCATTGCTTGGTATTTGAACGCTGTGATCTTTACTACACTGAGGTTGTTATTTGAACTCTAGTGAATGATTGATAATGTCCTTGACATTTTATTCTGTTGGTAGATTAAGATAAAGTGACTGCAAGTATTTTGCATCATAGTTTGAATTTGTCTCCAATTTATTATGTGTTGTTTTGCTTCCTAATAAGCACTTTTAACAGTATATCCAGCCTCAAGATCATTTGAAGCTCTCCCAAGCTGAACTTCTGGTCATTGATGAAGCAGCAGCTATTCCATTGCCTGTTGTCAAATCATTGCTGGGGCAATATCTGGTCTTTATATCATCTACAGTGAATGGGTATGATGTGCTGCTGTTGCTCTTCCATTCCAATACATATAGCTGCATTGATTTTCAAGTATTAGTCTTCTGAAATTCTTTTTCATGGAAAATATATCCTCTATTTATCACTTCTGATAAAAGATGCCAATGCTTTTGTTCAGATATGAAGGCACAGGACGTTCATTGTCGTTGAAGCTTTTCAGTCATTTAGAAAAGCAAAGTCAAAATCTTGCATGTGGTGCTAGCTCTAGTCACTCTGGTAAAATTGAGATTCTGATTCATGTTAATTTTCAATCTATGAAATGTTGATTTGAGACTTTTTTAACAGAAAGCACTGATGCACTATTTGTTTAATAGCCAGAATCTGTTTCTTGTCAGGTTGCTCGATTGAAAGTTATTTAGATAATTCAGATTTATAGGGATAATGTGGCAAATGAGTTTATCTTAGAAAGAAATTTCATACGTATAGAGAGTGTTGACATTAACTTATAAAGGAAAGGGCAAAGCATACCTGGTACACAGGTCACTGGGTGACTTGGCATATGATCCAAGCCATCTCTGCACCTCCTTTTACACAAATTTCCCCATCTTTGGTTCTTGAAATTATCTTATATCCTTGGTTCTTGAGCTCCAATCATGAAAGGATCCCCTGCACCTCCCTTTACACAAATTTTCCCATCTTTACTGGCATTCTAAGATAGTGTAGCTTATTTTCAGCTCAAAACATTGAGATTTACTCATGCTGAGCTGGGTATTTAGAATCTGCAGTTCTGCATAATTTAGCAAGCATTCCATGCATATATGTCATAGCTTTACCTAGATAATCGGTCCCAATTTGAAAGTAGGATCCTTTATGAAGATTTTAGGACTGATTCCCATAGCTCAAATAGCTCAAATAGGACAACCTGCATTTATTAGACTAATTATATTATGAAGATTGCTCCAAAATAAACATGAAATTGGAGATATTTTACCATGCTCATTAGAAGTGGCTCGTGCTCCTGTCTTCTTTTATGAATAATGATGCTGAATTCCGCTCTTTTTTCAATGTGGGATTTCTTCTCTTTCTTAACAATGGGGAACTTAAGTGATTCTTGGAAAAGTAAGAAGTTGCATCAAATAACCTTTTACTCGCAGGCAACCTATTCCATAAGATTGAATTGAAGGAGCCCATCAGATATGCATCTGAGGATCCTATAGAGTCTTGGCTTAATGGTTTACTGTGCTTGGACACTACGAATTTGGTGCCTCCTATCAGCAGGTTTTCTTACTTTTTCTTGAGAAGCTTTAAGTGTTGAATATGTTATCCTGTTTTCCTTCTGTCCTGAATGTCAGTTCTTTCTCTTCGACTGCCAGGTTCCCTCATCCCACAGAATGCAATTTGTATTATGTAAATCGAGACACTTTGTTCTCCTTCCACAAAGAAAGTGAAATGTTTCTACAGGTATTCAGAAGGTTGCAAAGCTATCTTTAGTTGAGTTTTTTAGTGTAAGGCTTCAGTTTTCTTGACTATCTACTTTTTTAATTTTATAAATTATTTTTTTACAGCGAATGGTGGCTCTTTATGTTTCTTCTCACTACAAAAACTCTCCTAATGACCTGCAACTAATGGCTGATGCTCCAGCACATCATCTCTTTGTACTTCTTGGTATGTTCTCAAGTCGAAATTATTATTGCAGCTTGGTAGACGTTAATTGAAGCAAGTCTTTGCAGGACCTGTTGATGAGACAAGAAATATTCTTCCAGACATTTTGTGTGTTATCCAAGTGAGTATCAGCAGTGATTTTCTTTTCTGGTTGAATTTTCATTATTGCATATGCATTTTTCTTATCCTTTTTCCTGAGTTATGGTCTTATGAGACACTGATGTTTTGCATGTTATGATCATATTAGTACACATTCCATGGTTGGGTATGTGGACATTTCATATCTCTGTTATTTACTGAACATATTATATGTAGTTTGCTGAGATTGATACATTATTAGTGGCAGAATGGATTTCTTATCTTTATGTCATGTTAGTATTGATGTGACCAACGCATACCTCAGTGGAAGTAAAGAGGGTTGGTTGTTACTAGCTTTAGGGGATTGAAGCAAGTGCCTATTGACCATTAATAGATGGCAAAAGGACGAAATTGCTAGCTGATGGTGAGAAAATAATAATTGTTATGATCACTAGAATGAGGTGTAATAGCAGAAATATGAGGATTTGGGACCAAGAATGAGGAGCAGAAAGTATGGTGATATCATGCTTGTAAATTTTATGATTGTTGATTTTGCTTTAAAAGCAAATATAATTTTTGGTCAACATATGAATTTCACTTCATATGGGAAAGTGAAAGGTGATTACAACAAAAAATTGATTTTTCTAACTTTCAATTTCTAAATTTATTTTCATTTGCTTCAAGGTTTAAAGGCTTCTTCGAGTTTGAATTGCTCTTGATATCGATGAACTATTATTTATTTTAAGCTTTTGCCTTCTACTTATTTTTCCCACTAGGATGTGAAAGTTTCACGGTGAAACTATGGACATGAATATTTGTTCTATTTTATTCACACAGGTGTGCCTTGAAGGTGAGATTTCACGTAAATCTGCATCGCAAAGCTTGCAAGTGGGGCGTCTGCCTTCTGGTGATCAAATTCCATGGAAGTTTTGTGAAGAGTTTGAGAATACAGATTTTCCAAACCTCTCGGGTGTTCGCATTGTCAGAATAGCAGTTCACCCCAGCGTTTTGGGGGTATTCTTCAGAGTCTCAGACCTCCAATCTTTATCACTTGCTGATAACGATCTTTCTAATACTTGTGTCTTTTTGGTTGGCTCACAGCATGGATATGGTTCAGTGGCTCTGGATCTTCTAACAAGGTACAATTGTATTCATGCTGTCATTTTGATGTGAAAAAGCGTAACAAATAAAAAAAAATCTTTTTTTTTTTTGCTGTTGGCTTTATTAATAAGAACTTGAATTTTTCTTGTGATTTGAGTTTATTGTTAGATCAAATGTTCATAGGTCTGTATAATACTGTGCACTTTTTATCCAGCCTTTGTAAAAGGCAATCTGAATGTCTCAAATGTCTTATGTTTTCTGCTTTACATCAGTGCTTTCTCTTTCATTTTTGTTTCCAAATTCCCCTTTTGGCATTAAAGGGGGATAATTTCTCAGTTCTCCCTTTTTTCCTGGGCAAGGAAGTCCATGAACCGGATAATACAAAGTATTTTAGACAAAAGTTCGTGATACAAATTTGTATAATTTCTTTCTAACATAAAATTCTAAACTATTTTGTTATACTCTAAGTGGCTTACTGTTCTTAATCAATAAATTGCTGTAAACAAAACTAAATGCTATGATGGCATCTAGTAAATTATTAATAGCATAATTTATAATGTTCCAAATCCTTTTGGAAGCCTAATTTTTCAGAAAATAAAGCTAACGTTTTTTAGTGTACTTATGTATCAGATCTAGGGGATGATATCTGTATAAATATTCGTAAATTAAAAACACTCAAGAAGACCAAAAGGAATGAGAATTTTAGATACATGAATACCTATTTATGAAAATGCTAGATGCATGCTTTATTTACTTGGAACTTTGTAAGCCTGAAAGTGGTGTGACAACTCGTAATGTTATACTAGGAGAAATTATCAAGCTGAACCAAGTTGCATCCCATAAAAGATTAAAAGATATCTCAGGTTCACTTGGAGTGCATCCTGAATCAAAATGACACTCGTACTTTCTTAGACTTCCTGATCATATAATTTCCTTTAGTACTCTTATCTGTCTATACAATGATCATAATTGCAGTGACAAAATGGTTGCTTAGAGTTAGCTGAGTAAGTGAGGCACATAGGTCCATAAAAGATCTGAAAAAAGATAAAGTTGTATAGTGAAGCTATTTTCCCTGTGACTTTTTTCTCTACCTTCCAGATCGATGAATTATGATTCACTTGCAATTTTAACACATTTTTAGTTTGAGCATACTTTTCTTGCTTGGCTGAGATTTTAGCGTCCTTCTCAGCCTTGCTTTTCAGTTCGCAATAGAAAACACAATAGTAGTACTCTTATTGAACTGTTTGCTTCACTATTAACGCAATCATGCATGTCAGAAAAATATTAATGCTCTTGATAAATTTCAGATACTATGAGGGGAAGTTGACTGCTATTGATGAGACAAATGTTGAAAACAATGGAAGAAGGCTTCACGAAAACATCATTCAAGCGGCAAATCAGGTGTGGTGATGAAGTTTGGTTTGCTTCATCATATTGCATAATCTGTTCTGTGCACTAGCACACTGGACACAAGTTCTGATGATTATACTTGCAGGCCTCATTGCTGGAAGAAACTATTGCACCTAGAGAAAACCTTCCACCTTTGTTGACACATCCTCGTGAAAGATTACCTGAGAGAGTCAATTACATTGGTGTTTCTTTTGGGCTTAACAAGGATCTTTTTCGCTTCTGGAAGAAACATAAATTTACTCCCTTTTACATTTGTGATAATCCAGTTAAGATATTTATGCAATTTGCATCATTTTCGCAGTTCAATTAATTTATCAAGTCTATAAATGTAACTTGATGAATTTCTTCTTTTGATGTGGTAGAATAACAGAACTGGTGAGCATAGTTGCATGATGTTGAAGCCATTGGAGACTGATGATATTGAACTCGATGGCTTATGTTCCCTTGACTTTCTTGCTCCATTCTATCAGTGTGAGCTTCTTTACAAATTTGTTACTGGGAAATTTCATTCTTTGAATTTGTTATATTTGACAAATCATTGCTATCCATAGGTTTCAAAAGAAAGTTTGTCAAACGTCTTCCTTTATGTTTTCGGGAGTTAGATTATAAACTTGCTATGAGGTAATATCATACATATTGAATTCTGTCATGAACATAAGAGTTTGCTTGTGTGACTAACTTTTCCAGTTTCTTTATAGCATTTTGGATCCAAAGATTGACTTCTCAGAAAATGAGACATCATTATGTTCAGAAAAAGAAGCTTCTATTGTGGTAAAATTGATTTGCTCTCCGGATGATGTGAAATTGCTGGACTCCTATGCCAACAATCGTAAAGATTATGGGAAGGTCAGATGTGAATCTCTATTATCGGATATTATATCAATAAGTTAAGCGATTAACCTTTTGCTGCATTTTTCTCATTTGTGGTATTGATGAGTATATGAATTGGCATAAAGAGTATACCATGGCACTTCTAAAATTCCTTGTCTACTCATTTCTCCTCTAATATAGTGCATTTAAGAAGTAAAGTTTGATGGATTCAAGGGTCAAGAGATCAAAATCGTGTGGTTTTCTAAAATTAATGTAATCATGCATGTCACGAATAGTGCCCACCATTTTTTGGTCCAGTAGTTGTACTACAGTTGAGGGTCACCCTTCTTGATCCATAATTAAGTACCCACCCTCATATGCCAGCAACCTAGCAGTATGACACTTGAGACTTCAAGATAGAAAGAATCCTGAGTTCTTAACATTTTCTTGCTCTGATATTTGCAAACTTACCATAATAAGGAAACACATATTGTTGGGGCCTTCGTAGTTCATAAGTCGCAAAGGTGCCATGGTGATTTGATAATTTATATACATCAAGAATTTTCTCTTTTCAAATTCTTTTAATAATTTATATATATCAAGAAATTTCTCCTCTGTTTTATGAACTGCTAGTTTCATTAAATTTATATATAGCTGCATGTTTACAGATATATGGACTAGAAATGGCCAAACCCTTAACTAACACCATTAGTTTTCTATTCTTGGCAGTCCCCTCCCCTTTAAGAATTTCTGTAAGTACCAATAGTGAAAAAAAAAGAAAAAACATTATGTTTAGGGTATTTCTCAACTGATTCACCATCAAATCAACAGGAAATCATCAAACGACAGCAGTTCACCACGTGTGTGCACACACAAAAAAAAATAAAAAAGCCTCCAATCCCTGCCAAAAAAGGAAAAATAAAAGAAAAGAAAAAAAAGAAAAGCCTATATTTTCTATGCGGTGCATATGAGGCATTTATACCCTCTGGTATTTCTTGAGCAGCCTTTACTTTATAGTAACATACATATATATCTATTTACTTTGTCACTAGCTATTCTTTTTAAGGATGTGCAGGGAAGTCATTAATTGAGATGAACATAATTTTTTAATAAAATGATTCAGGTCATGCATCTTCTGCCACTCTTTGCCTATTACTACTTTGATGAGAAGCTTCCAATTCAATTATCACATCTCCAAGCATCTCTTTTATTATGCATGGGCTTGCAGCTACAGAGTCTAACTGACATTCAGGTTTGATTATAGTATTCTGATCCCTTTGTGCCTTCTGAACAGCTTATATGATAATATATGTAGTTCTGCAGCTTCTGCTGGTTGTATGAAGTTCATTGTTTATGCCTTGTATTTATTATACGGTCTGATTTCTCTACTGCACTTTTGCTGTGCTCATGTGCTGGGAATCAGAAACAAATGAAGATAGAAAGAACGCAAGTCCTGCATCTGTTTCGCAAGGTTATGATGAAATTTTACAAGTATTTTTATGGTGTTCTAACCAATGAAATGGATATGAGATTACCTCGTGAAAGTAAGGTAAGCTGGAATACTATCTTTGTCGAATAAAAAAGCATAGTTTAAGCAAAAAATTATTATTTTGTTGGGTTCACTAATGAATCTAGGGTATTTAAGCTTATATTCTCACTAAGTAGGCAATGGTTTTGGCTATTTTAACCTTGCTGGGACCGCTTGCACTACATTTTGTTGGTCATCAAATTCTGAATTTAATGCTTCATTTGTTTAGCTTGTTCTTCTTTTTTCTTTTTTAGTTATTTTTAGGGTTACGTCTAGAGTAAGATTTAGATTGTTCTAAATCCTTTTGCACTTCTTCCACATCTTCCTAGGTTTACACAAATCTTTAATTTGTTGCTTCTTCACTGCCATCCATCATATATACCGTTGTACCATCTAAGCTAAACCTAGTTCAATCAGTCATCCCTTTTCCCTTTCATCGACAAAATTGCAAGTCTTATATACTATTTGTGTTCTAATTCTAATAAACCTTGGAATCTAGGGCGATTCTTCATTTTAACTCTTAACTTCTTATTAATATCAAGCTGGGTTTGCCTATTAAAGAATGCCATCTATAAATATCCTACTCCAGTTCTTTGAGGATCACTTGAATGTTGAATTCATTACACATTTACACCAAGCCAAGTGATTTACAGTTAGTTTACTGGATTGACAGGGATATAATGTAAAATAAGGAAAAGCACATTAAAGTGTAGAGAGGAGCCACTACTTTTATAAGCCCAGACAAACTCTCAGTGTTATGAATCCATTGCTGTTGACTCTTGAATATGAGTGAGGAGGAAGGAAGGGGGCAAACTAAGAAGCTGAGGCTGTGGAGATTTGAAGCACAGTGAGAGAGGATAGTGGAGTGGAGGTGAGGGTGGCAAGTGACTTGGGGAATGATAGCTTATTGGATCTGTGAAGCTAAGAAGACAACTATGCAATATGGAAATACATAATGTTTTATGGTTCAGTTTGTAGCATCAAAACCACGCCGAATTTTGGGGAAAAACCAAGCCTTGTGTGATTTGGATTGTTTTCTCGTTTAAATTGAATGGTGCTCACTCCCAGTATCAGATAGGACAAAGAGCTCGTATTTACTCTGTTTTTGAATTTTGAAAGCGACCCCTTTGCAGTGCTTCAGCCATCAACTTGAATAGACATCTTAACCCATTTCCACTTTTCGTTTGTCTTCCCTTTTGTTTTGCTTGAGGACATATATTCTCTCAAATAAGATTGAATTTAGGTTTTATTTTAAGTAGAGCTTCATATATTTTCCTTCCCTAAATGGTCCTACATTCAAAAGGATTTTTCACTTTCAAGACTGTATCTCATTTCAGCACGCACTTGCATGGCATTGTACATTCAGGAATTTTCTCTGTATTATTTCCCTACCGTTTCTGACATTGGGGTTATATTAATTGTTATGGAATTAGGTTGAGTTTCAGCCTCATAGTGTGTCAGTTGATGAAGATCTAAATGATGGTGCTAAGCAAGTGATGGTAAGCTTTTCAACTTTCTCAAATGAACTTTCCTACCATGTTAGTTGGAATCAAACTTTTATTATAAATGCAGGAGAAGATGAGAATAAAGAATATGGATTTGCTGAAGCCTGAATTATTGCAGCAATACTGTATTAATGATAAAGAAGCTGAATTTGAGCAAGCTCTGAAAAAATGCAGTACAATCTCTCCTAGTGGCGTTATTAGTGTGAAGGCCAACAGAAAGGCATCCGAGAAATGCAGAAGGCCTGAAAGAACTCGTAAAGGTCGAAAGAGAAAAATGATGTAGAGACTTTGCTCCTTAGAAACTGTCATGGAAGTGCATTTGACCTGAGATCAGAGGGAGGTTGTAATTAAAAGATTGAATTTAGGTTCTGGGGTTTTTTATTTAATTAGGATATGTTGATTGTATTTGCTTATAGCTTACCATTTTTCGCCCTAGTAGTGATATTTGCTACATTTTTATGTTTATTAAGAAAATTAAGAAAAACAGAGCAACCAGAGTATTTTGGCTGGTGACCGGTGGTAGGATCTGCGGACAAGTTAACTTCCAATAGTCCTGGTCAGCTAACTTTGAGGGGAAATCTTACGGTAGTCTTGAGGCTTACTCTAATTAGCATATCGATTTGTCATATTTACAACCAGAGTATTTTGAAGGCTTACAATAGTCTTCAAAAGATTTTATATAATATGCTTTAGTCCGTTACGGATTATATTATAGAATTATCTTTCAAAATTTGTACTTTGATCTAGAGATTGGCAGTGAAAATATTGAAGTAGTTTTTCGTGATGGATATGCTTTCATATGGGCAATTTGTGGGATCCAAAAACAAGAGAACGCTCTGCTATTAAAGAGTTAATGGCCTGTGATGAAACTTGCAATCAACTCTTGATATTAAGAAATCAAATTTAATTTCTACAAGTCATTTAATTAAAGACCGTTGCTTCACTGATTTAGTGCACTGATGATGAGTTGCACTAGCCATTGGCTAGTATTGGATATTGAAAGAAAAATAAAGGTGTAAACTAAAATGAAAGCTTATATACTTCATTCGGGGAAATTTTTCTTTTTGCAGATGGAAGAACTAGTGCCATTTTACGAAACAGGGAACCCGCCAACCAATCACCAGAACCCAGCTAAGTTCATGAATTCAGAAAGTTTGCTACTAATTAGACTGTCCACTTAAAGCTTTTGATTTTTGTTTTTCATGGGGATCATCTACCACCTGTGCATAGTACGAAATATTACAAATCTGAATTTTCTTAATAAAAGAAATAAAACCTCAGTAAGGCGAAGACGAAAGAGGTGGGATATACCTCTGGTGATAAAGTGTTGTACAAGTCAGTAACTTTCCCAAAAACATTCCTCAGCCTGGACCTTGCATTATCATCCTGCTTAACAATTGATAATTAACGTTCGCGCCTTTTTAATTTTCAGGTTTTTAGATTTTAGAATCCAAAATTGATGAGTACAGTCAGATATACCTGAAATAGGTCAACCTGATTTTGCAACACAGAGAGCAAACAGACTTGTTCATCATCCGACAATTCAATTCAATTGGCAATTTCCCAGTAAAATAACTCGAAGCGAGATCGCACATTAAGTCCGTGACTAGCTACAAAAAATGGATGGTAGACTTCAGTTAGATATCACTTATAGGAAGATGGCCATGTTTAGATGTTTCGCTTGTTTGAATTCATACATGTCCATAAACAGCATTCGAACTCTTTCCTAGAAGAGATGTTTCTTTTTTCCTTTTGGTAATTTGGTTATCCAAATCCCATTTATATCATCCATATGTAAGAATTGGATGATTAATATTTCAGTCTATGATTTATTTACCATCTCCAGTATTTACTTACTTCAAGTTTCTCCAGTTTCCCTGGAAACCTAATAAAATCATCAACTCTTTCTCGGTCTCTTCCTTGCCACAGTTTGTTCACACGAGGCAGTTTCTTGGCATGGATCATTCTAGAAAAGCTTTCAAGTAACCTGTATTTGTTGAAAATAATGGCAAAGCAAGCTTAAGAAAGATGGTAAATATAACTTTTCTCTTAATATTTTCATGGATACATCTGCTTACATGTCGGCTGGATAACACCAAGGTTGTAGGATTTTTAGTTAATTCCTACTACAAGAACAAACAACAACTTTATCTAGACATAATTTTTTGAAACAAATGTTAATCCTCTAACAAAAAAACTAAAACATGAATATTTGAATAACTACAAAATGTTTAGCTTAGAATATATATAATAAACTGCCAAGTAGCATAAGACATCTCACAGATTCAACAGTATATTAGAACAGCAACTTTCTGAATTCTCAATCGACTTCAACGACAAATTAATTTAACATTAAAGGGAGTTCCCAGTACTGACCTTAGGGCAACCTCATGATCCAAGGTGCGCAAATGTAAAGACAGTTGTCTTACGAATATGATCCTGGAATCTGAGACATTTTAACTACTAATCAGTTTTCAATTGTTCTGAAGTAAGGAAGGAAGATAACATAAAGAAATTTTGGATAGAATAAGACTTACTCTCTGCAAGGTTAGGGACAGAGCAATTCTCGTCATTTCCAGAAATCTCCAGTTCATAATCATTCAATGGTTTAAACATCACAGGTGAATATATTTCCCCCTGATACATCACAGGTGAAAATATAAAAATATTGTTGTGAGAAGTTGATTATAATAGTAACAAGAGATCAATTTCTCTCTGATTTTCAATCATTTTTTTTTTTCTTTTGGTTGGGGGGGGGGGGGGTGTTATGGGGGCTTACACACATTTGCTTCGATATAATATTTAGGTAAAACTCTTCCAACAGTTTCTATTCTTGTCTTGTTTTTGGGTTGAAGAAAAACCAGTGTTGAAACACAAAAATCTTGAACAGGCTTATTTTTAAGATTCAAGTATATCAATACCTTAAGGTTCATTACAAACAACAAAAAGAAACTGTATCCTTCCCAGCGAGTAACAGCATTAACAGTCAAGTCGATGTAGGCCCCTAGATAATGTAACTTTATCCATTTCTTCCTTGGACTGATAAGTGGATCCTAAAAAGATCAGTTAAAATTTTGATTAAGCAATTACATCTTAAATTGGAGAAATCAGATTATAGGGCTATATTGGAAAGGAGTTTAAAGGAATAACCAATTCTATGGAATTTGTGGCTGCTGTTCCACCATAAAATCTTCAACAAAGAAAACCATGTATCAGGAGACCGATAATTAAATGAAATGACAGAATCGATTTTCAGAATAGGGATACATGGCAATATAATTATTCTCTTTGCAGATGATGTCAGCAATGAGTTCATAAGCTCCTCAGTGCATAACCGTAAACTAAACTAAGTGCTAGTGCAAGGATTATGTAAATTAAGTTGTGTAACCTGTCCCTGTTTGATTAATTCTTTAATTGAAAACAAGTAGATGGTTTGCAAATGCACATTCAAGTTGAATTTCGAAAACTATTGGTGAAATATATGAAATATGCTCGTAGTAAGATATATTTCAAATATACAAATATACACAGTCTTATCCTATATTATATATGGATGCCACTATCAGATCATTATTTTCATGTATTCATTGACCTGTATTATGAGATCAACTTCATTTCAAACGGCAAATGAATTGATGTGGAAGCGAAATAAATATATTTATTACCTTGTCAACATATCCAATGATGACGAGCCATATCCATCCTGAATATATATTATTAGAATGAAAAGGTCAAGTTACATGCCAAACTTTTGTTGGATTCTAAACCTTTGAGCCAAGCACAGGGATTACCTCTGCTGCAAACAGATGCACAATTTGAGCACCCACAAGGTTCTTAGACTTCAATCGAGGAAAATATGCAAATGTTTGGGCTATGGACTCCCCAACATTCTCGTTTTCTTGAATAGAATCAGGAATTGGTCCCTCAAGGTATACCTGGACAAGATGATAGTCAGTAACAAATAAAATGGCCACGATATATCATATACGAAGATAGAAACAAACAGTAACATACTTCAAGATAAGGATCCAGATATACAGAAATTTCAACAATATTAATACATAATTAACTAACCAATCAGATGTTGTTTGATTGGAGGTGGGGCGGTTTAAGTGCTCTCCTCCATAAATATTATTATTTAATTTGATGAATATTGTTTAAAGGGACGAAGGAGATAATAACGAAGATCATTGTGAACTACAATCCGAAAGAGAAATTTTAAGAAATGGTATAGCATGTGAAGATGTCTAATTAAGTAAGCCTTTCACCTCCATTATCCACCATGAGAGAAATTTCTAGTTCTCTAAAGCAACAATCCATAATATGACAAAATTCAGATCTTCTGTCGAGGGCTTTATTTATCCCAATATATTAATTGGATCAACACATAAAGTTCGTTTAATATGACTGTCACTGAAATTATTTATTGCATCTCTTACTCTAAAATTCCTTATATGGTTCTATTACTTGCTTATAACCTGGCCAAATGCTAGCTAGATGTTAGTAATTAATTAACATGTACAATGCAGGGATAATTGGCCTCCTTAATTGCCAGCATGTCAAATTTATTGCAGAACGTGAATTCGTTAATAGGCATATATGAAACAACCTTGGCTCAAACATATATAATTCCTCAAAAGTAAAGTACTGAATGGCTTATTAGATCTAAGACAAACCTGAACGGCACAGTATAGAGTAGGGTGAGTAGGGTCATCGAGTCTGACCCAAGACTGAATCGGATCTAGCCAAAGAAAAGTATATAGGCCTCAAAAAATTATCAAACTAATCACCAAGAATAATGCAATCTAAGCTCAGGCCACCCTACGTCTAATTAAACCATCCTTTGGAGCAAAGACTATAGTAAGGATAATAATAACTCACCAGTTAACACGTAAAGGCATTGCCTGGGATCGGTTGAAATTGACCTCAACTGGCCTTCTTTGAGCATGTTGTTGCTAATCTTAGCCAGCGACTTTTTGCCAATCCAGAATGGAGGACGAGTGGGAGAGACAACAGAAAATTTCAGTTTCAATAACATAAGCAAAATTAAAAATAGTGAAACGCAAAATAAACAGTTCATGAGCATGCATATAATATAGATGCTCATCTAAAGCTAAAAGGTCATTTTGAAAGAAATCCAAATAGAACCAATTACCAACTATAAATAACAAAAAAATAAATAAAATTAGAGCTCAAGCACAAATCGATGAACCAGATTTATAAAGCCAATAGATCAGCTTACCAGACAGAGGCTTCTGTTGAGATTTTCGTCTATGAACAACTTAGAGATGTCAACTTCATACAGACAAGGTCTGAATTCACAAGGAACAACAGAGGCATTTATAACCAAGGAAACAGAGAAACCAAAATCCTCGGAAAATTAACCCAAAAGCAAATCGATTCAAAAGTAGTACCTTAATTACAAATTGGCTAAAGAGGTAGTTTAATGCCAAAACGAATGTTTCATAGACAGCTATACAGAATCTCAACATAAAAAATAATTTCTATCGACATCTCTCTATCTTTGCATGCTTCTATCAATGGCGATTCGAGAAAATACAACATAACCTTGTATATTGCTTCAACTTTAAGATTACAGCGTATAAGTGAAAAAATGGATCATCTGACGCAAAAAAAATAAAAAAAAACTGGAAAACAAACAAACGCAAAAAAACAGAGCAGTCCGTGGATCAAAATGAAAAGAACGAACGTACTGATCAGGAACAAGAATAGGAACAGCAACGTCAGGTTCCGCCATTTTCTTCTGTTGAAAGAAGAATGAACACACCAACAATAAAATGAATCAAGGATGAGCATGAAAAAATTTTGATGCTCAAAACCGAAGGAGTTGAAGCTTGGAATAATTACCTTGAGAAACAAGGCTCTACTGAGAGTGAGTGACGAGAAGTTCTGGCACTGCACAGTGCACACGAAGGTGGCAGGCCTTTTATACACGGAGGCAGTGTATGATTGGCAAAAGTTCATGAGCCGCGTGGAGAGCAAAAGTACTACCATGCAACAGAATCACTGCTACAGGTACATGGTTCAAAGAAATTTACTCATACACCCTTTCTTACTTCGATAGAATAACGCAATAAATTTATAGGAGTCATATTTGACACAGAAAGTCAATTTGCACCTCAACTTATTTGCAATATTCAATTTGTACAAAAATCAATTTTTTTAATTACCACCCAACTTCATAAAAGATGAGCAAAATCCCCCAATTTTTGGCCAAAACAATAAAATAATAATTTTTATAATTTTAATTAATAAAAAACCATTTAATTAAAAAATATTCAAAAAATTTGTTTAAAAAAACATTACATTTCAAATTGTCATTTTTTATACCATTCTTATTATAAAATAATATAAAATTAGAGGAAAGAAAGATAAATAATAGAAAGTAAAATATGGGAGACTATGTATTTATTATTGATGAAAAGCCACATATATATAGTTATATAAGTGGAACCCTAATGAAGTCCTACATAAATCAGAAATATAAAGTTTGCAATAATTAAGAATATAGACTTTTAGCCCATATAGGACAGCCACTTATTTTATAACACTCCCATTGGATGTCCATTCTTCAAAAGAATATGCCTCGTTAAAACCTTACTAAAAAAACCCTGTGAGAAAAAAAATTTTAGTGAATGAAAAAGAGTACATTATTCTTTTCTTAAATACGCGTTGAATACTGCCTCATTAAAAACTTTTATCAGGAAAACCTAGTGGGAAAAAACGTTGGTTAAAAGGAAAAAGAATACAGTGCATATTTACTCCCTCTCATGAAAATAAAACTTGAGATATTTGAGTTTATCTAATCCAACTTTGTGTATCGATTCTTCAAAACTCGTAGTAGAAAGCGCTTTAATGGCAAATCAATAATATTGTCGCTTGAGTAGTTAAACTTCAATATCACCATTCTTTTGTAGATCATGAGCAAAGAATAATTTTTGTAAAAAATATGCTCTTCTTGTTTCCTTTAATATATTATTCCTTCAAGGAAGATGAGTGTACTAAATATTATCTCCATGTAATATTGTAGGAATTTTTCTCTTAAGAAGTAGATTGTACGTACTATGAATAAATACATTCTTGTCATTCTTCATGAGTTGCTAAAATTTTTGCATGGCTAAAAGAAGGAATAGAAATACTTCATCCCTTGAATGCTATGAAATAATTGTATCTCTATATGTAAATGAACGACTTGATTATGATCTAACATACTGTCGATTAGACAAGTAGCCTACATTTTCATCGGTAATCAAAATTGATTTTTACATGTTAATTATAATATAAACTCATATCTATTATCCCATAGAGATGTCAAAAAATATATGCTTTAACTTCATTCAATTTCTTCATCTTCAAGAAGAACTATATCTTGCAAATAAAATTTATAATATATCGAGTCATATGATTAGCAAGATTTATTAGCGCCTTCAAGACCAATAAGTTCTCATAATTTTCACAAAGTTGAAAACTGGTTCTTTTCTCATCAAGTAACCTCATAGTCATTCGAGTCCATAAATCCATTTTAATAACTTAGTCATATATGTGGATTCATAAACAAAGTTTCATTTATGAATTGTTAGATCTTCAGGTCGAGACAAAACTTTATATTCTCAATCTCTTTTATCTTAACTACTCCCTTGCGGAAGTTATAATCTTTGAAAGCTTTTCAGGAGTTCCAATAATGTCCATAAACCAAATAATGACAAATTCATATTTAAATCTCTTGATAAAAACTCATGAATATAATAATATCATTATAATATTCTTTCAACAAATATTTATTAATCAATAGATCATCTTACTCTTGATAGCATATAAAATAAGTATCAAAGTATAAAGGATGTGACTTTCAATAAAAGAATATTACAAATATAATATAATTATAAAATAATATAATATTTTATAAGCCATACATATCATTAAGGTGATTAAATCGTATTTATTGTGATTCCTTTAATCCACATAGAAATCTTGAATATATTTCACGGGTCTCGATTTGCTTGCTTAAGCATTTTTCAATATTTCATGAATATCATTTTCCAATAATCTATATAGAGCTCTATATGATTTGATTGAATAAATTTCTCGAGAATTTAATTTTATGTTTTAAGCAATTAAAATCCTTCAGAGATTTTCATATAGATATCTATATCAAGTTAGCATATAAAAAGGTAGTCATTAATTCATTAGACGCATTTATAATTTTCATAAATTGCCAGACTAATTAAATATCAAATTATAATTGTATCCACCACATGAGGATATTTATCCTCATAATCAATCCCAGTTCTTTGCGAAAAATATGTGCAACAAGTTTGCTTTATATCTCATAACCCCATTTCAATTTTGCACAAATACATATTTGTATTCTACTGGCTTGACATTTATTGATGCCCATATTAAAATTTTAAAATTAACTTTTCAAATAAATTTAAATGCCAAATGCATCGTTCTATTTTGGCCAATCAATTATATATCTATATTCTCCGATAGACTAAACTCAAGATCCTCATTATTTTTCACAATTTCATGCACTATATTATATAAATATTGTCGACATTTCTTTTATATTGGCTCTATCTTGTCCTGACATGACATAATTTATAAAGATCTTATAATTTTCATTCATTTCAGGTACCTAAATTTCTTCGAAAAACTTACTAGTCATGTCTAGGATCTCTTCTAGAATATACTTTTCTAGAACTTGACCAACTTGAATATTTGCTCCTTTTCTTTTTCTAGGATTTTTATCCTTGGAACCAATTGGTCTATCATACTTCAAGCATGCCTTAGACTCATTAATATAAGTAATTTGTCCTTCAAGGACTTCAATTATAATAGGAGCGATTTGCGGCTAGTATGTGAGATTTAATTATCTCCTTTTGGATCAGTAAATATATCGAACAACTAATTTGCAGTATTTTACAAATGAATTATCTTTTAAAATTTAAAATTCACATCGCCTTATATAAGGATCAAGATATAATAATGATAATTCTTTTCCACCTAATTTATTTTTCAAGCTGCTTATTTTCTCCCCCTAATGTCGAGATCCATAACAATTAGCAAATTTGGCATATATACATTTCTTATTTGAAAGTTCTAAATATTTAATCATAGATCATACCTGACATATATTTTCGACATCCTTTTGAGGATCCATCTTAGTGTGTTGTGGTGGAACAATTAGAACATATACCGCACATTTAAAAATTCTTCAATGGGAAATGTTTGGTTCCTGATCCAAAAATCAATTATAAAGGAGAGAACTTATAATAACTTATTGGCCTGATGCAATTAAATACTACTAAATTTAATAGTATGTCCCTCTAAAAAATAGAAAGATTCGTTCTCGTAATAATTGTCTTGCAATTAATTGCAATTATTTATAAATGATTCTTCTAAATCATTTTTTAGCATAAATAAAAACAACAGGTTGCCCTAAGTTATTTAAATTAACACATGTCATAATAATTAAAGGCTGATGTGTAAATTCACCATCATTCTGAAGATAAATTATCTTAATAGCATAATCTGGAAGTTGTATTCTTAATCAAATTGTTTGTGCAAATAATCATACAAACTTCAGGTTGCAAGTTAATAATAATCATATAACTATATTTTGGATGCATCCGCAAAATATTTAAATAATCCACATGACGGATGAATTGATCAATGATTTCTTTTTATATATTCTAGAAAGTGCAAGCAGTTCTTTTGAACTCTACTTGGTGATTGCTCAATAATTAATTTGCTTTGAGAACAAATCTAATATAATAATTCATTACAGTTGAAGAAACTTCTAGTTCTTCAATAAATATCTATATAAGGATTAAATGTTCTTTTTCACATCATTATTGATCGAGATGGTCCATTCGATCATGTCAAAGAGTAAAATATTATATTTGTAAACCGGAGGTTTACAATCATATTTATTTCAATCGTCATCTTCATATCATAACCATTTTAATGTATATTTTTGGAATAAAGCAATATGCATAAAATCTATTCCTCTATGTAATAATACTAACTCTTCTAGAGCCTTTTAAATATTCTTTTACGTCGAAAGCAAAATTTTTCTTTCAATATTTTGGTGTACAATAAGTACATAAGTAATATCCATATAGGGGTGGCCATTTTTTCAATTTTTGGAATCGGAACCGCCTGTTTGGAACCAGTGGGAACCAGAATCGGAACCGTGATGAACTAAAACCGAGGGACTGCGGTTCGATTATGGTTCCAACTTTTGAGGAACTGTGAACTGGAAGTTTCAAGAACTGGCTGGAACTGGCTTTTTCCAATCGATTAGAATCGGTGGTTCAGACGATTCGAACCAGCGGTACCACCTGGTTTCAATAACTTTTTTTTAAAAATATTTTTGTGAAACCCCCAAGTTAATGCTCCTAACAACTATATAACAACTAGTTTTAAGGGTATTTGTGGAAAATTGATTTTTTTGATTTACTATAAATATCCCTTTTCATTTAAAAAAAAAATTAAGTTCAAGCCTTTTCTAAAAAAAAAAAAAAAAAATTAAGTTTAAGCCCTTCTTCTAAAAAAAAAAGTTCAAGCCTTTTTTTTAATAAAAAAATTAAGTTAAGCCTTTTTCTATTTTTTTAAAAGTTTTTTCTAAAAATTATTTCATAAATATTTAAATTTTATATTTTCAATAAAAATGTTCCCTAACTTTTGATTTTATAATGCCGAAAAATCAATCAGAGAACCGTTTGGATCCATTGATATAGAATCGTTAAAGAATCGGAATCGAAACCGTAACCGTTCGGTTCCAAAACTGAAACCAATGGTTTTGGAACCGTGACCACTCCTATATTCATATATATCACATTATTTGTACCACTTATGGTGGTAAGATTTACTCTTAATTACTTATGTGACTACCACAATTGCTAAGATCATTATTTGAACTATGATCTCATTAATATTTCAATGATTAGTATATCTTTTCATTGTTCATGTCCATACCCCATATCATATATTATTGCATTCACTTCAAGAAATGCATCAAATCTAGTTTGGTGAATTTCACTATTCCCATGTCCAGTATTATGTGTCATTCCATTCACTTCAGGGAATGGAGCAAATCTAATTGGACAAGTTTTATGATATTAATTAAGAACTCAATACTTTGCTCAATAATAAAATGATATGAAATAAATCTAAATTTATCATAAAACTTTTTGTCTCGATATTGTTACTTCAGGAGCATATTCGAGATATAAATATTATTGAAAATTCTAAATCAAAAGCTAATATAGGTTCCAATTATAATAACAATAATATTTTAATTATATTTAAAAATAAATGACCCCATTCTCAAAATTTGTACCATATGAATAATATATGCCAATATAAAGAAATAAATATAATAATAAAATAATAACCTTAACATTGCAAAATTAAAATAACTTATAGTTTAGGATCTTGTAGCGATAAATGTATCAATTCATGATGAGCTCTATTGATCGTTGTACATTCCTTTCAAATCACTTCAAAGAACAAATTGATATTTAATTATCAAATATTCAATAAAAGAAAATTATTTTCTTGGAATTATTTTGATTAATTTTTATCATTGATTGTCTCTTCAAGACCCATAATGCTTAGTATTCATGATAAATTTATGTCTATAATATTAAAGCCCTAAAAATTCAAGTTTATAAAATTTTGACAAAATAAGATAATTATAATAAATAATAAAAGAACCTCAATAAATGAAAATTTTAAAACAAATTACTAAACAAAAACTTGATCTTTCTCAAAAAAAAAAAAAAAATGATCAAAAAGTCAAAACTAATATCATATAATATCAGCAAGGGCAAGTAATTTGACGGCACACGTAACTTTGTCATATTTAGGAATTTTCTCTTAAATCAATAAAATACTACTGCAGTTAAATCATCATGCGTGAAAGCCAATATAGTAATTATAATTTATAGAAACAAATCACAAACATACATATCAATTTTTTTCTTTTAATTTTGGTGGCCACCTCGGGTCGCAATCATTACCCAACTCAATCGCTGCAACGTTGGGCTCTGACCGTAGGTAGTCTTCATCAGAGGTATATACATATATATATATTTATCTATTTATGTGATTAGAATGTACAACAAAACGTCTCTTTTCTTATTTTATAAGACATTATGCCAATTACATATATCACGTCAGTTAATTATAACTTTTTTTTAAAATAAAAATCGATGTGTAAAAAAAAAAAAATGTAGAACGAATATGCTGATAACGTATTATAAAATAATATAAAATTAAAGGAAAGATAGAAAAAAAAATAGAGAGCAAAATATGAGAGAATAAGAGAGTGTATCTATTATTGATGAGAAGCCAAATATATATAGTTATATAAGTGAAATTCTAATAGAGTCCTACACAAATCAGAAAGATAGAGTTTACAATAACTAAGAATATAGACTTCTAGTCCGTATAGGATAGCCACTTATTACATAACACTTCTCTTTTTTTTTTTTTTTTTTTTTTCCTTCACCAAATATCCAAATACAAAGTACTAATTTATGGATGCAGTTTTGTAGCTTTTTTTTTATTGCTTTAATTATTTTAAACTTTTAAATAGCTTTTATCAATTAAAAACAATTATAATCACAAATTTAGTTTGTCTTCATTCATCCCATTAAAAACTTATTGCATTATTTGAAAATATTTGGAAATATTTTCATTTTTATTTGGAAATATTTTCTAAATAAGATTCATTGCAGACAAAACTTATTCATTGGAAATGGTATTCAAGATAATAGGGAATACTTTTGTCCTTTGTGCAACAATGAAGTAGAGACCACTGATCATTGTTTACTAACGTGTTTCTTTGCTAGAGAGAGGTTTGGGCCATGATTCTTAACTGTTGGGGTATATCAAGTGTTCTTCCTTATTCTTTCAAAAAACCAAAAACGTGTTCTTCCTTGCAACTTATTTGATCTTGGTTGGCATTGAAAAAACTTTCTATTATTGACAAAATCAAAATTGATTTGGAATTCGCTATTTTTTGTTACGATATGGACTATATGATGAGAAAAAATAAGCTTATTTTGGGATAATTATATCTTTTAAGTCTCAATTTTTCGTTTTTTTCTATTGCAGTATTTGAACGGAAAATCAAAATGATTGAGTATTTGAGTTTTTCAAAATTTGCAATTTGGTGTCTCGAGCCGAGTTGGCTAACTGGAAAAGTGACGGTACAATTATGGGACCCGCTTTGCTTTTTAACATGTGGCAACTAATGTGTAAAAAAAAAAAAAATTTAAGTTTGCCAAATAAATTGATTCTGATGTGGACTCTGATTGTCCTTTGATGTATACAACCAGCTCTCCTAACATTTTTGGCTTTCTTTTAGTTTCTTGTCCTTTGGATTCTGTTCATTTTCCTTGTGCAGTTCATTTCTTGATCCTTTAAGCTGTCAATTTGATCAAACTTCCTCTTTGATTTTTTACTTTCTCCTCCTTTTTCATTTTGCTCTTTTTCCAAGGTCTCTTGTTTGATCTTTGAATTTTTGAGATTATTGTGTAATATTTCACTCAATATGGATGGTTCAGCTAAATATTTAGCTCCTTGAAGACAGAGAAGAGAGAATTTCAACATCATTAAATCCCCAACGTTTAGTTGAAAATGGATCAAGATTGAGCTAATCTTGATCTTTTGAAACTTGCAGTGGCGATTCTCCAGAAGCATCGGCTACAAAAAGTACTCCTGAAATGCTTATCAGAACCAAGGCTAAACAAAGGAAAAGAAACCATCAAATTTGTGCTCTCCAGAAGCCAACTAATTCCATAAACAAGAATGTAAACAATCTAACAAATAAGTGAAGAAGGAGGAGAGGTACATTGTTGAGGTGGGCAGGGGATGACGAATCCACTGAAGCGGCTATGGAGAGAAATAAAGAGACAGATATGTAACGACTACGGCAACAGTAAATGGAGGTTAAGAACGTCATTTCTATCAAAGTCTACGTCAGAATCGGCTTATTCGGCAAATATGGAGTTGTTTCTGTCCATGTCAGTAGCCATGTGTTAACAAAATGGGTCTCACAATCATACATTTAGATTTCCGGTTATCCAACTCAATTTTAAAATGTTTAACTACTCAATGGTTACCATTTTCCATTTAGACATCAAAATAGAAAAAAATGAAAAGTTCAAACACTACAGATTAATTATCCCGCTTATTTTGTGTAATGAAAGACTAGATTCATCTCAAGTCTTAGAAACTATAAAAAGGAAAAATTTTGAGCTGTTGAGAATTAAATTTCATTCCTTGTTTTATAGGTTCTCAGATTGGAGTTTCTTTCCAATTTTAGTTTGACTAATTGTAACACCCAATTTTCAATCCCATAGGATTAAACAATGGATGCCACACTGCAGTGTCAAAGGCACCAAAGCACGATTTTGGTTATTAATAATCATTATTATTAGTAAACTAGTATAAATATAGTTTATACAAAATTTGTGAGCCCATAAAAATTCAGAAAATAATTAAGGTAAGTCTTGCAGAAAAACTACAAGGATTTTTTTTCGGTTTATAGAGCATTTGAGTGTGATAACCAACTTTACAATCTGGTTAACCCTACCAACTTAAAACAAGTTAACATTTAATATATGCAAAATAAACTTAAATTAAGTCTTGCTTAGGTAACCAAATCCTCATATGTTTTCAAATAATTCAAGATATTCAAAATAGTTTGAAATAAACCCAATAATCATTAAAATAAACCATAACTGGTAAAAACTCTGAAAACAAAGGTTAAGTAAAAACATTAAGCTTATTACAATCACAATCCAACTTAAATCACAAAACTTTTAACTACAACCCAAGAATAAACTAGTAACTCATAACTCAAATAGTCCATATTCTGGAATGTAAGACTGGGAACTTCTTCCTCCAACTTCGGGATCTCAAGGTCCAACTAGCACCTCCAAAGCTCTGAAACCTACGCGAGATAAACAAAATCCCACACTGAGTATAAAACTCAGTGATGCTTAACACATGCAACTAACATGGTGTCTGAACCATGACACACATAGCAACGTGTATTCTCACATAATTATATACAAAAGTACTTCATCAATAGAAGCATAAGTCACAATTACCACTATTCTCAAATATTTTTAGATAACCAGCCAACATCTAAAATGTATTCTAGATGCATAATCAATACATTTAGTCATTCCTCATAATACATATACATCCATAACATAATATGATCTTAATCATAAACAAGGCATCACCCATTCAAAGAATAATTCAATAATTCCATTTAGTTCATTTTCCACATACTCAGTTCATGTTTGATCAATGTCCACATACTCATTCTAATTTAGGGCCTTATTAGTAACTTAGATAGAATAGAAGCAAAAGAGATATTGAATCAAACTAACAGATAGCAGAGCCCTCTAGGATTACTAACTGTCTTTAACACACTGACACAAGCCTTTCATTTCAGTAAAGCGCATCCGCTCACTCATAAGACACCCACGTGTCTAGCATGTGATCATAGCTCCAATATCCAAATTCGTATTCATTAGCAACGCTAGTACTTACCCTTTGGGATTCATACTTAAAAGCATTATCAATTTTCATAATCAAATAATCACATTGAACAATCACTCATCCAAGTACGTAATATAGGCCCAATTATTCATAGTCTTAAATCAATCTCATTCATGCTCAATTAAGCTCACATATAACAAGTACATTATTAAACATCCAAGATATTAAACATTCTCATCTTACACATTTATATATACAATATACCATAGGTAAGCAAATGTACCTTATTGCTTTAGTTCCATATTGAGACTTATAGTCTCAACTTCTTTGCTCACACAACACAATGTAAATGCATATATTTACCATGCATTAATACTAACAAAGTTACAAAATTACACATGCATTTGCTCAAGCATGGTTTGACCTACCATATACAGTAGACTAGTTAAATTCATTTCATCACATAGTCATGCAATGCATATCAATAGACCTTAGAAGGACTTTATAAAAATAATTTCATCAAAACCTAACCGATTAACCAAATTCTCAAATTTGATCTCATAACCCAATACTAAACCATAATTAACTCATTTGCCACATTTAAACTTACATTTAACCCTTAGGTCATAGTAACAAGTTCAAATAAGTAATAATTTTTCTATTAGAATCATTTAAACATGACTCATATCTTATTTATTTCCCTTTTGGTTTTCATATGGGATTTTAGTCTCAATTAGAGGAGATTCCAAAGAAAACCACATCAAAGATACATTAGGCATGCATTAAGGGTGCTTAAGCATCATTAAAAGGTAAAAAAAAAAAAAAAAAAAAAAAAAAATTCAAGGTTACATAGTGAGAATCAGATGAGTCCACGGCCAGGCCGTGTTCTCTGACATGACCGTGTCAGCAGGCCATGTCTCACAAGTCAAAAGACTACATGGCTTGGGTGTGTTAGGCAACACGACCATGTAATCTGGATTTTCTAGTTACGAGATTTCACTCCTTTGAAGCCTTTAAACATGCCAAATCAATTCTTCCTCTTAAGAACCAAACATTCACAAGTAAAACTACTTTTAAACATGCCAAATAAGAGTAGAAACACTCAAGTGATAGTAATATTTCATTCGTAACACGAAAGTCAATCAATACAATCAAATTCACCAAAAACCCAAAATCAATTACTTAAATCCTAGGTTTCAAATTTGTACAAAACCCAAAGAAACATTCACATAAATGCTAAGCACTAACCTCTAGAGAAAAATACAATTGTTCAATTGCCTTCAAGTAGGCTTTCTCTTTGCTTTTCTCAACCCTTGAAGGCTCACCTTTCTGTACTCATCAATACATGCAAATCAATATACCATTACTCAAATTAACATACTATTCACAAAACCAAACATTAATTCAGTATCAATGAAATGCCAAAATCAGAATCATGTGTTTAGTTTTGAAAACCAAAAGTAAAATCAAATATAACACTTATTTGATTTGAAGAATCAACACTTATGACTTCCACTAATAGATTGCGCAACAAGCTCACTTCTATAATCTAATCTAATAATCAATGGT
Source organism: Jatropha curcas (assembly GCF_041381405.1). Classification (NCBI taxonomy): domain Eukaryota; kingdom Viridiplantae; phylum Streptophyta; class Magnoliopsida; order Malpighiales; family Euphorbiaceae; genus Jatropha; species Jatropha curcas. Next base: position 22,848,078 of record NC_143161.1, read on the forward strand.
TGATTACTTATGTTTAGCTAAAAACAATGGAGTATTGGGAGAAGGAGCTTCAGCTTATTTTAGAGAAAGAGAAGGAAGAGGCGTATGAAATAAACAAAGGGACTGTGCTTCTCTTAAGCGTTTAGGTTTAGCAATATAATTTTTTATTATTTCATTTTTTTTACTTCCTGTCACACTGAACGCACACACTCAAATTTAATAATTCTGGAAGTTATCTTTTATTAATTAAGCAATAATGAGCCAAAAATAGAATAAATAGGGAAAATTAAGGAAAACAAGGAAAAATCATAATAAATTAGGAAAAATTCAGAAAAATCAAATTGTCATTATTTCCATACTTAACTTCATTTTAATTGAAATCAACTCCCAACTTTTTTTAAAAAAATCCAAAATTGTGCTTCAAATTAAATTATATTTAGGAATTGAATGTTATATACTTTAATATAGCTTAGATCTTATTGTTCATAGAATTTGTTCAATAAGATTATACAATAAACGGAAGCATACCTTGATCCATAGCTATTGATTACCTCGTTGCAGCAATTCGACTCTCGCTGTAACAGTAGATTTGTGTTTCTTCACTCTGGTCTTCTTTCCGTAAGTTCTCTCTTAATGGTCTAAGAATTATCAACGACAACAGGAGTTATCTTTTCACGTTCTCTTAAACAACTTATCACCGCTTTGTGTTTGAGGTAGCCGTCACACTCTCTTAACTTACGTTGTTGATTTCCTTAATCTATTTTTAAGGCAGAGGAAGGGTATTAAAACCCTAACCGGTCCTCATTCCATTAAGCCCAATAAGCATCATTTTGGGCCACCTTAATTAGAACCGACACTTTAATTACATGGGCCACATAGATTATTAAAATAATCTAACAATCTCCCACTTGGCCCATGTGAATTTCTTGAATTTATCATGTTAACTTAATTAGAATTAAAGTGATTGGGTTATATGGCGGTCATAAGTCATTAATCGACATGATTCCTTCTATACATCCCAGACCAGCTCAATTCATAAGAACTTTAATCGAGAAATGGTTCAATAAATAATACATTGTTACAATCAACCTTATTGTTATCTCACTCACACCATTATTATATACATCTATAATGTGGATAACACATAAATAAGCAAAAACACATCTTTAATTGAATTTCCAAGTGTCATAATAATATGAGCAAAATAACCATATGTGTGTATATATATATACAAGTTTGAACATCATGCTAACAAGGACTTATCTATAATGCCCATCCTATCAACATGGCCAGTGAAGATTCTAGGGGGCTACGCCTTTAGTTAGCAGATCCGTTATCATGAGATCATTATCGATATGCTCAATTGACACCTTGTGTTTTTGCACTTCGTCTTTTATAGATAGGTACTTTAAATCCATGTGTTTTGCACCCTTAGAATACCTATCATTCTTAGAGAAGAAAATAGTTGCGAAATTATCAGAGTAAATTTTCAACGGTCTAGCTATACTGTCGACAATACCTAGACCTGAGACAAAGTTTTGCAACCACAATGTGTGAACAGTGGCCTTAAAGCATGCCAAAAATTCGGCCTCCATTGTGGAAGTAGCAATGATAGACTGCTTTCCACTTTTCCATGAAATTGCTCCTTCAGCTAGGAGAAACAAGTAGCCAAATGTAGATTTTCTCGAATCTATACCACCGGCATAGTCTGAATCCGAGTATCCCACCACTTCTAGATGGTTAGACTTTCTATAGGTGAGTATATGATCCTTAGTGCCTTGTATACCTAGGTACATTCTTTGCAGCTTTCCAATGGTCTATCCCGGGATTGCTTTGATATCGCCTTAACATTCCTACGGCGAAACTAATATTCGGTCGAGTACATGTTTAAACTTACATTAAGCTCCCAACTACTGATGCATAGGGAAAAGACTCCATCTCTTTGCGTTCCAAATTATTCTTAGGACATTGCATTCGCTGAACTTATCTCCTTTCTGAATTGGAACTATTCCTATAGAGCATGTTTCCATTCTGAATGTCTCAAATACCTTGTTAATGTAAGCTCTTTAAGATAATCCTAACAATTCTTATGATCTATTATGGAATATTTCTATTCCTATCACATAGGATGCCTCACCCTTATCTTTCATTTTAAAGTTATTAGAGAGAAAACCCTTTAGATCATGTAACAACCCAACATCATTCGCAGCAAGAAGAATGCCGTCAACATATAGGAATAACATAATGAACTTACTCCAACTGACCTTCATATAAATATACCGATCAACAATGTTTTCTATAAATCCATATGAAGTGATGGTATTATTGAACTTAAGATACCATTGACGGGAAGCTTGCTTTAGTCCATATATTGACTTCTTTAACTTACATACCAAAATTTTCTTTCCCATGATCGCAAATCCCTCTGGTTGGTCCATATATACTTCCTCCTTTAAGTCACCATTAAGAAAGGCTGTCTTTACATACATTGGGTGAAGCTCTAGATCATAATGAGCCACGAAAGCCAAAATAATTCTTAAAGAGTCCTTTTTGAAAACTGGAAAAAAGGTCTCTTTATAGTCAATACCATCCTTCTGAGTGCAACCCTTTGCAACAAGTCGGGCCTTTTATCTTTCAATGTTGCCCTTAGAGTCCCATTTGGTTTTGAAGACCCATTTACAACCAACTTGTTTTGAACACTTAGGCAACTTAACTAAGTCCCAGACTTGATTATTACTCATTGATTGCACCTCTTCTTTCATAGCATTAAACCACTTTTCAGAATTATCACATTCCATAGCTTTCTGGAAAGAGACTGGATCCTTATCAATGCTCAATTCACATTCATGCTCAATTCACATTCATGCTCAAGTGAGTACACCATATAATCACTAGAAATAGCTGGCCTTCTTTGCCTTTCTAACCTTCGTAATGCTATTTCTTATGGAACCACTTGCTCATTTGTGACTTGTTGTTATTAACTAGTTCATCATTTATATGGTCATTTTGTGGGTTTGGAATGTTGTTTTGTTGTTCAACCATGTTGTTAAATCGTAATACAACAAGAGGAACAACAACTGAAGAAGAGACATTAGGAGAGTCCACCTGAGTTGATCTTCTAATCTGAATCTCTTGCACATCCATCTTACGTGGTTCACTAACTTGGCCATTTTCAATAAATCGAGCATTACCAGACTCAACAATTCTTGTACTATGGTTAGGACAATAACTTCTGTACCCTTTGGACTTTTCAGGACATCCTGTGAAAAATCCACTAACTATTCTAGCATCAAGCTTCTTTTCCTGTGGATTATATATCCTAAATTTTTCTGGGCAACGCCAAACATGAAGATGTCTTAAACTAGGTTTCCTTCATGTCCACAATTCATAAGGGGTCTTAGCAACTGCCTTACTAGGAACCTTGTTAAGTAAATATGCAGCAGTCTTTAATGCATGCATCTATAATAATAAAGGTAAAGTACTGTTACTTAACATACTCCTAACCATTTCCATAAGAGTACGATTCCACCTTTCAGCTAAACCATTCTGTTGAGGTGTATCTGGCATTGTGTATTGCACACAAATGCCACGACTTTTAAGAAACTTTGCAAATGGACCTGGACATTGTCCATTTTCATTAAATTTACCATAATATTCACCACTTCTATCAGATCTCACAACTTTAACTTTTCTATTTAACTACCTCTCTACCTCATTAATGAATATCTCAAGGATATCCAATAATTGAGACTTTTCATGCAGCAAATAAACCTAATCATACTGTGAGAAATCATTGATAAAAAGTGATAAAATATTTTTCTCTGCCCCAAAAGGGAACATCAAAAGGACCACGTATATCAGTGCGTATAAGATCAAGTAATTCACTGCTTCTTATGGTTGGATTCTTTAATGTGTGCTTAGTTTGCCTACCTTTAATGCAATCTATACACACGTCCTAGTCAGTAAAATCCAATTGAGGTAAGATTTCACTTTTCACTAATCTCAAAATCCTTTCTTGGATATGTGACCTAGCCTTTGATGCCACAAGAAAGCAGAACATTCATTATGTGCACTACGTTTATTACCTATATCGTGCTCAACATTAAACAGGGATTCAACAAATTCAACATCAAGATTAAAATGATACAAACTATCAATCAATGTACCAGAACTATAATAGTACTTATGTTTGTACAATGAAAAAACACCATTACAAATCTTGAAATTAAAACCAATATTGTCCAACCTCCCTACAGAAACCAAATTTCTGGCACATTCAGGAACATAGATACACTTTTCAAGATCCAGATAACAACTAGTGTCGAGGATCATTCTATAACTCCCAATTCCCTCTATTTGTGCCTTCATTCTATTTTCCATATACAGGAACTTTTCAATTCTGTTTATGGGTTGGATCGAAAGGAATCCCTATATAATATAAGACACATGAGTAGTTGCACCAGAATCTAACCACCAAGTATTATTAGGCACTTCAATAAGATTTGATTCAAAATATATTGAAACATAAGATATACCTTTCTTCTTAAAGTGGCCATTCTTCCTACAGGAGTAGCACTTCAACTCTTCATGGATTTGGTTCTCATTGACCTTCATTGGAGATTTGTCCGTTTTCTTGCCTTTGTTCCATGATTTGTTGTTGCTGCTACTAACTCCATTATGAAATGTGAGATTGATAGAGTATTCCTTCAATTCCTTTAATCTCCCTTCCTCTTGTGTCAACATGGCCTTGATTTCCTGAATGTTCCATTTTTCCTTGAGGTTGTTTTAATTCACCTGGAAATGACCAAACTCAAGAGGAAGTGAGTTAATAATAAATTGAACTAAAAAGGATTCACTCGCATCCATTCCCATCGACTTCCATTTGGCTGCCAAATTTTGTATGCTATGTGACGCCCCAAAATTTTCGAATCTTAAAATGATATTATTTTATCGGGTCATGAATGGTGCTACAGAGAGGGGGATAATATTTTATTTAGATCCGAGAAAGATATTGAGTATAATTAACTATGAATGGATAGTGATTTACCAGTCTATGAATAGTACCACCGGTCTGTGAATAGTACGACCGGTCTGTGAATAGTACTACCAGTCCGAGAGTCGGTATTATTTTGGTCCGGAAAAATTACTATATATGTTTTATATTTTCTTTAATATTTTTGGAGTATGTATGCATGATTTTTATGGGTAGAAAGTAAGTAATGAATATTTGTAGAGAATTTAGATAATTAGTGAATAGTGAATTATGATGCTTTATTAATTAAGGAAATTTGAGGAATTATTTTTATGGAGTAATTTGAGAAATTTGTGGAGATAAATAATATTTTGAAGGAATTGAATTGGAGAATATTTTTAGCCATTAGATGAGATTAATTTTGACTTAATCTTAGCCATCCAATTGTGGGAAAAGACCAAAACACCCTTAGTTGCTTTATAAAGATCAACTCCAATAATTGAGCAACCACTTTTTCTCTTCTTCTTCTTCTCTTCAACGCCAACTTCCTCTCCTTCTTCTCTTTGTTTTTCTTCAACTTCTACTTGCTAAATCCACCAAATTCACCTCATCCAACTTGATTTAAGTAATTAATCTTTGAGAGTGAAGCTAGAGAAGTGATTTTTGGTGACTAATTTCAAGAAATTTGGAGATTTTCCTACTTGGGTCAAAGGGTGGAGAATCTTCTACCAAAGAGAAGGGCAAGCTAAGGCTTAAAGAGTTTTAGTTAAGCTTGTTAGAGCTTGTGTTTAAGGTTAGTGTCCATAAACATACTTACCTTACTTTAATTTTTTGATTTTGTGCATATATGCTATCATGTGTATATTTTGGGATTTTGTATAAAATGATTGATTTGTTGAACTTTGGTTGCAATAACATGCTCTTGGGTGATGTTTGATGAGTATTTAATATGTGGTAGAAACCTCTACCTTGTCTCTATGTCTTTCATGTTCTTTTCATGGTTAAAGTAAGCTGAATTTGGGAAAATGTGTTATTGGGTGAGATTTAGGACAATTTTTCGATCCTTTCTATTCTCTATTTGTGTCTGAGTCCTTCATGAAAGTTGTAGGTATACTTCTTAGCTTTCCAACCCATCCTCTTATGTCCAATTTGGATATATATAGCTCAACTTATGTCTGAAAAACCCAAACTGACTCTGTTATGCCGGGCCACATGCATCTTTGAATTGAGTGCCCATTTTGACCACTATAATGGAAAGATTATGTTCTGAGTTCTTCATGAGAGTTGTTGCCCTGTGTCTTGAGACTTCCCTGGTTTTGGATTGGTTTAATTTGAGTGTTTGGTGAAGTAGGAATTTAATAAACATTGGACTTAGTTCTGCTGAATCGGGTCTGGACTGTTGGTCTGTGTTCCTAGCTTCTGTTTACCATCTTACACATTAATCTGGGCTGTGATCCCTTCATAAAATTTGTAGCATTTTGTCTTATCTTTACTGAATCTAATTTCATTCAATTTGGAGACCTATAACTCAAGTTATGTCTTAAAAACACAGCAAAGGTCAAGGTTATTTTAATGTTGGAAATTTCCTATGCCTTGAATCATAGGTTTATTTGGATAAATGTATGTATGAATCATATGTGATGAGGTTCTCTTAATTATTTGTATGTTTGAGGATTTATTTGACAAAAATAAGATATAAGTTTGAAAAGTGTTATTGTGGATATGTTTAAATGGATATAAATGGGAAAAATTGTTGAAAATTTTGGGATAAAGTGTGGAATTAGTTTACATAATGCATGAGGAGAATAGAAATGGATACCTTGGTGCAAAAGAGTTATGTTAGTATGCTTGGTTGGAGAAGGAAATTCCTCCCCTTGGTTTTCATTAAGAGGCCAAACCACTCTAGGGTGGTAAGGCTTACTTAATTATTTTTTTGTATGGTATGCTATCTATATATATATGACATAAGTATGATTATTTTGATAACTTTCATATGTTTAGAGTTTTAAAAAAATGGATATTTAAGGTGTATGTGCTTTGAATTTTGAATAAGGAAAGTATGATTTTATATGATAAGAAGTTTCTTATGATAAATTTCATTATGACTTTAAGAAAGTTTTAAAAGAAAAGGAACTTATGAGAAATTTTTTATATTAAGTAATTATGTTTAAGTATGAAGTTTTCATGAGTCACTTAAGTTCAAAAGTAAGCTTACATGTATGATTTCATATGATAAAAAATTTTCTATGTTAAGAAATTTTCATGAGTTACTTATGTTCTAAAGTAAGCTTACATTATGAATTTAAGAAGATTAAAGAATAAGACAAGTTTTATGAGCAGTATTATGAAGTAAGAATTAAAATAAGGATTTTGAGCTCTAATATACTTGGCGTGAATTTGATGCGGGATTTGATTTTATTATGTATGATGAGCATGCTTGGCATTTGATGCCATTTTGATAAGACGCTATGATCATATGCTAGGGTTATCAGCCCTTATAAATAGGCGGACGCGCTTATTTGTGTGATGGGGGTGGTGCTTTCATAGGCCATGATTGTGTGATGGGGGGTGGCGCTTTCATAGGCCACGATTGTGTGATCGGGGTGGTGCTTTCATAGGCCATGATCAAATCTGCTTATATTCTCTTTCTCCTAAATGTATGCGAGCCCCTTGGAAAATATTTGTAAGGCAATTAAACGAATGAGATCATATTATTTTAGTAAACTTATTGTGGAAATTAATGGTTATGTTATCAAATGAAGTTTCAAAGCATGATATTCCGGTACATGGTTTTAAAAATAAATAGTATATGTATTGGTATAATAAATGTGCAAGTAATGAATTTATGAGTTGAAAGAATTAAATTCTTTATGTTATTAATTAATAGTTTATTTGATATTTCTTTTGCTATAAATGTAAATGTATATTGAAATTTAATGATTTTTTGTAATTTGTGTTTTAAGTAAGTTGTTATCGCAACTTTAGTAAGTATGTGAATTATGAGCACCACTGAGTTTTATACTCAGCGCGTTGATTTTTATTACGCACAGGTTAAAGACTGTGGTTGCTGCTTGAAGACTAGAAGAGTAGCATCAGAGCAGAAGTGACTATTGTGGTAGTAGTAGATTGAGATATATGTAATTAAGAATTATGACATGTATAAGTATTATATTTTCGGAGATTGTGTTATTTGAATTATAACTTAAGCATGTAATTAACAATTATGTTGGTGTTTATATTCGGAGATAAGCATAAGATTCATTAAATGATTGAATATAAAATATTTCAAGAGAGTTGATATCATTAGTTTATTAAGACTTGATATATTCACTAATTATCTAAATTCTCCACAAATATTTATTACTTACTTTCTACCCATAAAAATTATGCATACATACTCCAAAAATATTAAAGAAAATATAAAACATATATAGTAATTTTTTCGGACCAAAATAATACCGACTCCCGGACCGGTAGTACTATTCACAGACCGATCGTACTATTCACAGACCGGTGGTACTATTTATAGACTGGTAAATCACTATCCATTCATAGTTAATTATACTCAATATCTTCCTCGGATCTAAATACAATATTATCCCCCTCTCTGTAACACCATTCATGACCCGATAAAATAATATCATTTTAAGATTCGAAAATTTTGGGGCGTTACATGCCAATTACATGATCATGAATGGATTGTGACCAATCAAACTTCTTGGTCGTTAGCTCACTCATCAAAGATCCTAAGATGGACTTGTCAGCTATGTTCGATTGAGAGTATTCCTTAATTTTCAACATGTACTCTCTAGCATTGTCTGTTCTGGGCATTGATGGCTTAACAATTTCAGCCATTGTCATCCTCATTAAGTTCAAGCTTAGCCTATTAGACCGCTCCCAAGCCTTATAATGGGACTTGTCAGATTCATTAGAGGTCTTTGTAATGGCTCCTAGCTTTTCGGAGACTAATGCCAGATGCAAGTCCAAAACTCTTAACTGTTAATGGATTTGTTCGGAGCAATCAGCATAGTTCAATCCATTGAACTTAGTCAACCCAGTGCCTATAACGAATGTATTAGAAGAAGCTACAACATTATACATATACTTATACATTAATACTTTGAGAAAACATAAATGGATTCAAACAAATAACAATCTTAAATTATGCATTTAAATTCACCTTTGGGTAATACTTAAATATATAGCTTTAACCAATGATGATGCCAAGAAGAAAATACTTTAATAGACTTTCATTAATGCGGAGCAACTTGCGAATCTTAATGCAAGTCAAGAGCAGTGAAATGCCTGTGCTTCACTATAGTACGCCGGTGTTTCTCTCAGGAACTCAAGGCACGCCCATGCTTCATTTCAGCACACCCATGCTACTCTCTGGAGTTCAGGACATGCCCGTGCTCATTACAGCATGCCCCGTGCTGTTCTCTAGAGTCCACAGCATGCCCGTGCTCATTATAGCATGCCCCGTGCTGCTCTCTAGAGTCCACAGCATGCCCGTGCTCATTACAGCATGCCCGTGCTCCTTTCTGGAATCCAGTTACATTTTTACTTTTTAATTATTCAATAATGCTCCATACAATATGCGTGTTATCTTTGGATATACATTCATATTTACCAAGTACAATGATAAGTCTCTTTAATGCCTCTGATTATAAGTAATGGTCTACCTTTGGGTACCCTCACAACGTTATAACAATGATCTCAATTGTTCAATTTTATCTTTCATGTCATGTAACGGCATCACACAAATATGAACAATTGAAAGCCGCATAATCAAATGTCTAAATTGATCCAAACAAGCCCACTTTGGTGACTAACAAGTTTTCCATTCATTAAACATTGATATATGCTAACCTTTCTGAGATTGAATTAAGATATCAAAACTTTAATGAGATTATACAATATGATGTCATAACCTTACTTTTATAAATAACACAGCAGAATAGTTTATGAAGCATAAAGAAAACAAACATTTTTTCAATTTCTATAATTTTGGCTTCATTTATACCAGATTAAAATTAACTTCATAACACAAAATTAATTTTCATTAATTAAGCCAAATAGAAAATCAATCAAACAAACCTAGAACAAGAACAGGCTCTGATACCACATGTTATATACTTTAATATAGCTTAGATCTTATTGTTTATAGAATTTGTTCAATAAGATTATACAATAAATGGAAGCATACCTTGATCCATAGTTATTGATTACCTCATTGCAGCAATTCAATTCTCACCGTAACAGTAGATCTATGTTTCTTCACTTTGGCCTTCTTTCCGTAAGTTCTCTCTTAATAGTTAGGGAATTATCAACAGCAACAGGAGTTATCTTTTCACGTTCTCTCAAATAACCTATCACGCTATGTGTTTGAGGTAGCCGTCACACTCTCTAAACTTACGCTGTTGATTTCCTTGATCTATTTTATAAGGTAGAGGAAGGGTATTAAAACCCTAACTGGTCCTTATTCCATTAAGCCCAATAACCATCATTTTGGGCAACCTTAATTAGAACCAGCCCTTTAATTACATGGGTCATATAGATTATTAAAATAATCTACCATTAAAATCAAAATTTCCAAATCCAGAAAATCAATTTATGAAAACCATGTATGCAATGTATGATTCACACACTAAATTACATATTTTAAGAAATCAATTATCAGGTTTGAAAATAGCACCAAAACCCCATTTTGGTACCGATGTTCAATCTATCATGCTATCACTCAGAGCTTAAAAAATCAGGGTGTTACAACTCTCCCCCCCTCAGTAAAATTTTGTCCTTGAAATTTTACCTGAAATAACAAAAAGCTGAGGATGCTGAGCTCTCATAATCTCCTCGCTTTCCCAAGTAGCCTGCTGTGACTTATGATTCCTCCACAGAAACTTAACAAAAGGGATTCTCTTGTTTCTCAACTCCCTGACCTCCCTAGCAAAAATCTTCACTGGTTCCTCCTCATAGGTCAAATCTAGCTGGATATCCATTGATTCAGCTGCAATCACATATGAAGGGTCTGATCTGTACCTTTTCAGCATCGATATATGGAAGACATTATGGATTTTATCAGAATCTGGTGGTAAAGCTAATCTGTAGTCCAAGGGACCCACACGATAAATGATCTCATATGGACCAATGAACCTAGGACTAAGCTTACCTTTCTTACCAAACCTCAAAACTTTCTTCCATTTTGATACCTTGAGGAACACTTTATCACCAACCGTATTCTCTATATCCTTCCTTTTCAAATCCGCATAGGATTTCTAACGGTCAGAAGCTGCCTTTAATCTGTTTTTGATAACCATATCCTTTTCTTCAGTATCTTTGAGTAATTCTGGTCCAACTATCTTACCTTAACTCAGCTCGGACTAACAAAGAGGAGTCCTGCACCTCCTACCATACAAAGCCTCAAACGATGCCATCTGAATACTCAACTGATAGCTATTATTATAGGAAAACTCTGCCAATTTGATATACCTCTCCTAGCTACCCTCAAAGTCAATAACATATGCTCTAAGCATATCCTCCAGAATTTGTATTACCCGTTCTGACTGCCCATCTGTTTGCAGATGAAAAGCCGTACTAAAATGTAATGTAGTACCCATCGCCTCATGCAACTTCTTCCAGAACCTATAAGTAAACTGCGGATCCTGATCAGATATAATTGATAAAGGAACACCATGTAATCAAACTATCTCATCAATGTATAGCTATGCATACTGTTCAAAAGAGAAATTAGTATGAACATAAAGAAAATGAGCCGACTTAGTCAAATGGTCAACTATCACCCAAACAGCATCTTTCTTCCTCGAAGAAAGTGGCAAACCAATCACGAAATCCATCGTTATACTATCTCATTTCCACTTAGGAATCGAAATAGGATGCATTAAACCCGATGGAACCTGATGTTCTGCCTTCACTTGCTGAAAAGTTAAAAACACCTCGACACATAATATGTAATCTCCCTCTTTATAGCTGGCCATCAGTTATGCACTCTCAGATCTTGATACACCTTATTACTACCAAGATGCATAGCATAGGGACTGCTATAGGCATCCTCCAAAATACTCTTCCTTAAATTTGGAACTTTTGGCACACAAATCTGATCTCCAAAGTACAAATACCCATCTCTGATCATAAATCCCTTTTTCTTTCCTTCCTGAACTAGACTTTTCCATGAGGAAATTTTCTCATCATCTTTCTGGGCATCCTAAATCTGCTGAAGTAAAGTGGGTTTGACCCTCAACTTTGCCTCAATAACTCCATCACTGTCATAGACAAATGAGCATTCATAGCTCTCAAAGCAACAAGAGACTTCCTGCTAAGAGCATTAGCTACAACATTAGCCTTACCCGGATGGTAATCAATAGTGAAATCATAATCTTTCAACAGCTCAATCCATCTCCTCTGTCTTAAATTCAGCTCCCTTTGGGTAAGCAGATACTTAAGACTCTTATGGTCAGTAAAGAGCCTAGATCTCTCATCATACAAGTAATGCTTCCAAATCTTCAAAGCAAAGACGATAGCTGCCAACTCTAAATCATGAGTAGGATAGTTCTTCTCATATGGCTTAAGTTGTCTCAATGCATAAGCAACTACCCTCCCATCTTGCATAATCACACAACCCAATCCATTATGGGAAGCATCACTATATACATCGTACGCTCTACGAGACTCAGGCTGAATTAGAATTGAGCCGCCTCTTTAGTCTGTCAAAACTGGCCTAACATTTATCATCCCATACAAATTTCACATCCTTATGAAGTAGTTTAGTCAATGGAGTAGCAACCTGAGAAAATCCCTTGACAAACAGCCTATAATAACCTGCCCAACCTAAGAAACTCCTAATCTCGGTAACATTTTTAAGTGGGTTCCAATCAAGCACTGCCTTAATCTTCTTCCAATCGACTTTAATACCCTCCACCGAGATAATGTGACTGAGAAAAGATATCTCAGTCAACCAAAAATCACATTTTGCTGAATTTAGCATATAATTGCTTCTCTCTCAAAATCTACAATACTATCCTCAGATAACGATCATGATCTGCCTCAATATGAGAATACACCAAAATATCATCTATAAATACTATCATAAATTGATCCAAATAAGGGTGAAAAACCTGATTCATCAAATGCATAAATATAGCTGGAGCATTAGTCAACCCGAATGGCATAACTAAGAAATCATAATGCCCATATCGAGTCCTAAAAGCAGTCTTAGGTACATTCGAATCCTTAACTCTCAATTGATGGTAGCCAGATCTCAAATCTATCTTCGAAAAGACACTAGCTCCCCTCAACTAGTCAAATAGATCATGAATTCGGGGCAATGGATATCTATTCTTCACATTAACCTGGTCCAGCTGCCTGTAGTCAATACACAATCTCATGGATCCATCTTTCTTCTTGACGAACAACACCGGAGCACCCTGTGGAGAAACACTAGGGTGAATGAAACCCTTATTAAGTAGTTCCTGAATTTGAATCTTCAACTCCGCGGGAGCCATCCTATATAGAGCAATTGAGATAGGTGCTGTACCAGGGACAATCTTTATACTAAACTCTACCTCCTGTTCAGGAGGTAGCCCAGACAAATCCTCAGGAACACATAAGCAAAGTCATATATTGTGAGTATATCCTACACACTAGGAGTCTCCTTCTTTGGCTCAAGCACACAAGCTAAATAAGGTACACAACCCTAATGAATCAACTTCCTAACAAAAGTAGCAGAAATAACTATAGAGAGGAAATCTAACCTCTCACCTAAAACCACAACCTCCTCTTTAGAGGATGTCTGAAGAGTAATCCTCTTACGCCTACAGTCAACCATAACCCCATGCCTCGATAACCATTTCATACCCAAAATTAAATCAAACTCTCAGAAATGTAGCTTAATGAAATCTCCCAAAAATATGTGATCAAGGATCACTAATGGACAATCTTTATAAACTCTATTAACTATCACACTGTGACCCAAAGGATTAGTTACCTCTATATCCTATTCTAACACATTAGCCTCAAGAGTGCCCAATACACTCAGATGCATATACACATATGAATGAGAATATCCTAGATCAATCAATGCATGAACTGAAGTACCCAAGATAGAGAAAGTACCCACTATCATGTCCTGAGCATCTTGCTCCTCTCGAGCCTTGATAGCATTATGAACCCCTACCCCGAATATCATGGCATATGAATGCATGTGACTGAGGCAGAAATGCACGTGAATGTATGAGTCGCCACCTTGTTTAATTGTTTTAGGGTAAACTAGGAAAAAACCCTAAGTGACTCCAATTTTAATTAACCTAGTTACTAGATTAATTATCCCAAATGTTTAAGGCATGGTCTACGAACCCGAGGTGGATCCTGAGACTATGTCATGCTGATGAACTAACCAAAGACGAATGCTTTGCAGGGTGAAAGATGATGTAATTGGGACCAATGAAAAATGTTTATGTGATTTTGACTTGCCGCTCGGGGTTAAATCCCTAACGTGCCTACGTACTTCCGTTTGAATGGAAGATCAAAGTCAACGTAGTTCGATAGGCCTCTTTTAGAGGGCTTTGAATGAGGATGCTTTATGCATGAGTGTGTGTATGCTTTGTGCATGTTGTTTAGGCATTTTGCCAAAGAATTGATTGATTTGATTAGGCATTTGTTGCCAAAAGTGTTGATTTTAAGGCTTTTAGCCAAAAAGATTGATTTAGGCAATTGTTGCCAAAAAATGTTGATTTAGGCGATTGTCGCCAAAAGTGATTATTTGAAAGCTTTAAAGCCAAAATATTGATTTAGGCAATTTAATTGCCAAAATGATGTTGATTGGGCGATTGTCGCCAAAATGATTGATTTAAGGCTTTTAAGCCAAAAAGAGTGATTTAGGCAATTTGATTGCCAAAATGATTGATTTTAGGCGATTGTCGCCAAAATGATTGATTTTAAGGCTTTTAGCCAAAAAGAGTGATTATTTGAAGGCTTTTAGCCAAAATACCGATTTAAGCGATTTGTCGCTAAAAAAAGATTAATCTCACTTATAGGCAATTTGTTTACCAAAAGTGATTAATTGGTTTGCAATTTAGGCATTCTATTGCCAAGGAAACGTGTTTAAATAAGGCCTTTTAGCCACAATCATTGATTAATTGGACTTAAGCCGAAAATTGTTCGAAATAAAGGCAATCATACCATAGCCATTGATAGACTAGATATTTTAAGCCAATATTGTCAGATTTTAAGCTCTAATACCACGATTATTAATTAACCGGGCATTTAGGCTAAATTTATTTAATTGAGGCAATTTGTTTGCCTAATGATGACATGGATGCATTTATGCAGTTGTAGAATTATTAGGAGTAGAAAAGAAGCATGCATGAAGTGCTAAAATTAAATAGGCAGAGTTTAGTTCATGTACCTGATTTAATCGTCGACCGCTTCTTAACTCCAGGTTAAGCTCCTCGTTAAGGGAATTAATTTTAATTTAATTTTAAGTGACCAAGTATCACAACAATAAAATAAAACTAAAATTAAAAAAAATGCAAGAAAGCAGTAAAGAATCGCAAAGAGCGTAGGGAGAAGGAGCGTCCGTCAACACAGACTGAGTGCCTCAAAACGGAGCCCCAGAGCCGTTTTTTATAGGAAAAAACGTGATCCCGGGCGCCCCTGCCCGCCTTCGAGGGCGGGCATGCCCGCCTGGTCTGGGCGGGCACGTCCGCCCAAGCTGGGCGGGCATGCCCGCCTGGCTTGGGCGGGTGTGCCAGCCCATGCCGGGCGGGCATGCCCGCCTGGCTTGGGCGGGTGTGCCAGCCCATTCTGGGCGGGCGTGCCCGCCTGGCCTGGGCGGGCACGTGTGCCTTTTCCCCTTTTCCTTTTTTCGTTCCGGAGGCTTTTCCGGGAGTTCCGGACCTCCAAAAAATATTCCGAGACCAGTTCCGTGATCCTCATAATTTTTCGGACATTTCAAGTACCATATTGGCACACTTCCGGTGAACTTTTTGAATGACCTCCGGTCCGATCGGACTGTTTGCAGTCCGGAAAAATGGCTCTTTGAGTCTCAAAATTTGAGTATTCACAGCTGCCCCCCACCGGCGACCATAAAAATGATTTATGGGAGTCGGTGGTTGTCTGAAACACAAATTTTGAAGGCGAAAAACAGACGCGTCCAGAAGACCCGCCTTTTGGCTCCTTTTTTCTTCTATAAATAGCTTAAACTTTCATTTTTTCATTCATTTCCATCCTCTTACTCTAAGGCTCTCTCTCAAATTCTCCCAAATCTCTCATCATGGCTTTCTCCGATTATGGCAGCGACGAGGATCTGCTGGAGTCTCTGGAGATCTCTTTCAGTGATGTCGATCTCATGGCGGATGCTGATACTCACGCTTCTATGACCGGCGTCTTTGCCCAGGTACGCTTGCTTTGTTGGCATATTGTCCATTATTTTAGGGCCAAATTGTGATTTTGGGCCTTAGGCCGAAATGTAATTTTTTGGGCCTTAGGCCAAACTGTGATTTCTTTGGGCCTTAGGCCAAATTGTGATTTTTGGGCCTTAGGCCAAATTGTAATTGTAATTGACTTCTTTTTGTGCTTACCATTTTTATTAGTATGCATGCTAGGAGGGGATTAAGATATCTTTTAGTTAGGAACCAAAGGATAACCTTAAACTGTTTTACCTTTTAGGGTGCATACATTAGGCTGGACGTAGGCGAGTCCTCCATTGCTGAGATCCCGTTTGACATACTTGATCATAATAACCCGGTCGGAGCCATCATTGGCCCTTCTCACCTGGACTTCTTAAGAAACCTCGAGCTGGGTAGGCAGAATTATAAGAGCCTACTGGGCGCGTTGGCTGAGAGATGGTGGGACACCACCAACACTTTCCACTTCTCTTGGGGTGAGATGACGATGACCCCGACCGACTTTTCATTGATTTCTGGGATTCCTTTTGGTACTCGACCGATCGAGCTATATGACGATTGGAGGACTGCGGTCACCCCTGACCGAATGACGGAGCTGATAGGGATTGACCTTCCCCGGATTGTTAGACCTAGCTATTCTACTCCCGATCTGAGTGTTTCGAGGCACTGGTTATCTCTCCAGGCCCCTGACATTTATGCCAGACATAGACAGGGAGAGCTAACGGCTACTCAGGTAGCTAGATTCACTCTGTTGCTGTTGTTTGCGTCGTCTTTCTGGTCTAACAGAAAAGAGAAGTTTAATCCCTCTATTCTGAAGAGTTTGAAGGACTTGGCCCATCTTACTGAGTACGATTGGGCCGGTGCTATTCTGAGCCGCATGTATGATGATATGTGCGATCTGAGTCGAGGCCACTGTAAGCTCAGCGGGACCTACTATTTCTGGGAGGTAATGTAAAGAGCATATCCTCATTCTGTGTTGTCTTTTCCTTTTCTTTTCCCCCCCTTTTTATTATTGATCCATTCCTTCGTTTTTGCAGACTTGGGCTTTTGAGTATTTTCCCTACCTCCTGTGAACCCCTACCCCGAATATCATAGCATATGAATGCATGTGACTAGGGAAGAAATGCACGTGATGTGTGTGAGTCGCCACCTTGTTTAATTATTTTAGGGTAAACTAGGAAAAACCCTAAGTGACTCCAATTTTAATTAACCTAAGTCTAGGCTAATTATCCCAATGTTTAAGGCATGGTTTGAAAACCCGAGATGGATCCCGAGACTATGTCATGCTGATAAACTAACCAATGAATGAATGCTTTGCAAGGTAATTGAACCAATGAAAAATGTTTATGTGATTTCGACTTGCCGCCCGGGGTGAAATCCCGAACGTGCCTACCTACTTCCGTTTGAATGGAAGATCAAAGTCAACGTAGTTCGATAGGCCTCTTTTAGAGGGCTTTGAATGAGGGTGCTTTATGCATGAGTGTGTGTATGCTTTGTGCATGTTGTTTAGGCATTTTGCCAAAGAATTGATTGATTTGATTAGGCATTTGTTGCCAAAAGTGTTGATTTTAAGGCTTTTAGCCAAAAAGATTGATTTAGGCAATTGTTGCCAAAAAATGTTGATTTAGGCGATTGTCGCCAAAAGTGATTATTTGAAAGCTTTAAAGCCAAAATATTGATTTAGGCAATTTAATTGTCAAAATGATGTTGATTGGGCGATTGTCGCCAAAATGATTGATTTAAGGCTTTTTGCCAAAATAAGTTGATTAATTTTAAGGCATTTTGCCAAAAGATCGATTTAATTGTAGGCAACTTGTTGCCAAAACGTGATCAATTAAGGGCTTTTAGCCACAATTATTAATTAATTGGACTTAAGCAGGATTTGTTTGAAATAAAGGCGATTACACCATAGCTATTAATTAACTAGGTGTTTTGAGCCAATATTGTCGGATTTAGGCCTTAATACCGCGATTATTAATTAATCGGGCATTTAGCCTAAATTCATTTAATTGAGGCAATTTGTTTGCCTAATGATGGCATGGATGCATTTATGCAGTTGTAGAATTATTAGGGGTAGAAAAGAAGCATGCATGAAGTGCTAAAATTAAATAGGCAGAGTTCAGTTCATGTACCTGATTTAATCGTCGACCGCTTCTTAACTCCAGGTTAAGCTCCTCGTTAAGGGAATTAATTTTGATTTAATTTTAAGTGACCAAGTATCACAACAATAAAATAAAACTAAAATTAAAAAAAATGCAAGAAAGCAGTAAAGAATCGCAAAGAGCGTAGGGAGAAGGAGCGTCCGTTAACACAGACTGAGTGCCTCAAAACGGAGCCCCAGAGCCGTCTTTTATAGGAAAAAAGTGACCCCAGGCGCCCCTGGCCGCCTTCAAGGGCGGGCGTGCCCGCCCTAGCTTAGGCGAGCGTGTCCGCCCAAGCTGGGCGGGTGTGCCCGCCCATTCTGGGCGGGCGTGCCCGCCCTAGCTGGGCGGGCGTGTCCGCCCAAGCTGGGCTGGCGCGCTCGCCTGGCTTGGGCGGGTATGCCCGCCCATGTTGGGCAGTCGTGCCCGCCCATGCTGGGCGGGCCTGCCCGCCCAGCTTGGGCGGGCATGCCCACCCCTCGGGCGGGCATGTGTGCCTTCTTTCTTTTTCTTAATTTCGTTCCGGAGGCTTTTTCGGGAGTTCCGGACCTCCAAAAAATATTTCGAGACCAGTTCCATGATCCTCGTAATTTTTCGGACATTTCAAGTACCATATTGGCACACTTCTGGCGAACTTTTTTGAATGACCTCCGGTCTGACCGGACTGTTTGCAGTCCGAAAAAAGTGGCTCTTTGAGCCTCAAAATTTGAGTATTCACACCTCCGCCCAGAGCTGACTCATACTGATCTTGGGCTAGGGTTGGTACCTTTGGCTTGGAGATGGTACCAAGCTAATCACCAGTCTATTCTACGCCAGAAGTCTTTAGGGGATTTGCGGAGCTTCTTCGATACTTGTACCATAGAGCAGGCGAGTGCCCTCTTAATTTCCCTTGGTCGTGTGAAAAATAACAGATTTATTAACACATTCGCTTCCCTTACACAGGCTGAGGTAGGGGCGATGAATACCCGACTCTAACGTTGGATTGAGGCTGATCCCCATTTCGGGTGATCAGAGGCTCTGTCTCGGCGGCGGTTTGTCTTATCACATCCCGTTCTGAGACGTTATTACCTGGGTGAGCGAGTGCACTTCCAGGTTAGGGGCTGCCGCTCTGTTCCTCTTCCTCCTCCTGAGGACATGCGAGCGGGCAAACAGATGGTTCTTACAGATGCCCATACTGAAGGTATCCCACATATGGAATTGATCCGGGGTGGAGATTATGACGAATTCTGCCAGGTGTTTCTGATGCGGCCCATCGGCTCTAGGCTTGACAGTCTCCTGAGGTCGACCCCTTTCCAGCCGCTCGGCACCCGTTCCTCTCGGGCTTCAGGCTCCTCGGCCAGGACTCCAAGGAGGAGGCCTACGTCCCGTCCTTCTTCTTCTACTCCGGTGGAGGGTCCGTCTCGAGCTGGCCCAAGCCATGCGGCTGGTGCCTTCAGGATTCCCCAGGCTATTTCAGAGGCTACCAGGCCAATTTGCACCTTCCATACAACATTTCCTATTACACTCCTGAGGGTACTTCATCTCTTCGGGAGGTGTCCCTGGAGCGTGTGAATCGCCTGGCTCTTCCTCCTGATGACATTAATGAGGTAATGACTGATAAATCTCTCATAAAAAGGATTTATAAGAGATTTGTATGTATATTGACTTATATATATATTTTTTGTGTGACTTCCAGGTTCCTGACGGCTTGATCAGTCAGATGATGGAGCTAATCCTTGGAATGCAGGAGGAACTAACTTCAGCTTGGACACTGCAGGCTTTTGACGACCGGAGGAGGAGGAGGTCTCGCCGCTGATAGCTGCTAGACTTCCTCGCTTTCCTTTATTTTCTTTCCTCTTTTTTTTCCTGTACCGAATCTTGGCCTGTGTTTCTGTACTTAACTTATTTGTACCTGCATTTGATTAATACTGGAAGTACGCACGTTTATTAGATTTGAACAGAAGAGAAATCCAATAAAAAAAAACACACCTTGCCCCCCCCTTTTTTTTTTTTTTTTTTTTTTTTTTGGGACGCCCGCCTGGGATGACCGGGTGTCCCCTGCCCTGTCTGGGCGGGGGTGCCCGCCCGGACTGGGCGGGCATGTCCGCCCATTCCGGGCGGGCATGCCCACCCTAACCGGGCGAGCGTGCCCGCCCTCCAGGTGGGCATACCCGCCCTAGAGGGCGCGGGCAGCCGCCCTTGGGCGCGACTTTCTAAATAAAAAAGGCTGTTTTCAGCCTTTTTCTCCATTCTAATCTCGAATTCTGTGCCTAAACAGCTATTTTGGTCAGTTTTCTCTCTCCCCTCTTTTTTTTTACTTATTATTATTTATTTATTTTATTTATTATTATATTTATTTATTATTTATTTTTTTTTAATTAATAAAAACAGGATAAATAAATAAATAAATAACATGAATCCCTTTTACAACCATAGCATGCATAGATGGACCAGGAGTCTCTCCAAAGTTGAAAAGATCAATTTGGGGAGGTACGGAATTTCTCCTGTTATCACTCTTAGGGGCATAGTAGTTGACTGGGACTTTTTGCGAGCCTGTATTAGATTTTGGGATCCTGAGGCTCACGTTTTTCGGTTTGGGGCTATGATGGAGGAAATGTGCCCTCTTTTTGAGGAATTTTGTGCGATTATAGGGTGTGATCCCAATGCCCCCTTGGTTAGGCACGAGGTGAAAGTTGGGTATGTTAAGTCATTTGAGAACTTGTTTCGGTTTAGCCGGCCACAGGCTAAGGCTATGATTGTGGATGATCAGAAGGCGATTCTGCTGCCCCTGATTGATGAATTTTCAGAGACTTGCTTGGACGACCCTGACCGGATGAGGCTGAGGATGCGGGCCCTGGTTTTTTGCTTATTAGCTGGTTTCTTATTCAACCGGGACCCAAGTTTTGGAGACTTGCGGCTTTATCCCATGGTTTGGCAAATGGAGGATATGGGTTGCATTGGCGGTGTTGTGCTGGCAGAGACCATTAGAAGCCTTGACAGAGCCGCTTTAGGGTTCGATGATTGGACTGTTTCCCCCATCATTCTCCAGGTATTTTTTTCTATTATCCTACCTCATTCTTCTTCTTCTTTTTAATTTGTTTCTTCATAATAGAAAAGATCTATTACTCAGGTTTGGTTGAGGGATCATCTTCAAGTGGTGGCTGCTCCTACCTCCCTTCCTTACAATCCTTCCCAGTATCGCATGCGAAAAATCTTGATCTCGCACCCTTCTATTGAAACATGGACTTCGTGGCTGGTTGAATTAGGTCCTAATGAGATACTGTGGTTCATCCCTTGGTACAATATCAGCCGCTTTATTCAGGTCAGCTTCCGCCATTCTCGGGTTTACCTCCTAGGCCTTACCCACTGCACTTGGTACTGCGCTTCGCGCGTTTTGAGGCAGATGGGGATAGATCAGACTGTCCCCATTATGGATGATATTTCGACTGATGCTGCCATTACTGCTGGTGTTACCCGAGCTGTCCTTAAAGCTTGGGTTAGAGATCACCGCATGGTGAGACCTTTACCCGATCCTACCAGTGTTCAGACTTCTCCCGAGTACCGGGCCTGGTTCATTGCCGCTGTCTGGCCGATTGAAAGACCAAGGAGGACTGCACTGCTGAGTGTTCTTGAAGGTTGGGTTCAGGCTGATGTTGAAGAGGAGTTTGGGACAGGTGAGGAGATTGTGCTGGCCCCTCGGACAGGCAAGGCTGGGCAGAGTTCAGTAGAAGACTCAGAGGATGCCGCTCCGCGGAGGCGACGGGATACCTAGACTCTTATGAACTTTTGTGATCTTTTTCTTGTTTTGCCTTTCGTTTGGGACTTTGGATTTATCTTTGGATGTATGCTTTACACTTTCTTTAGTTATTTTGGACTCTCTTGCTTGATTCTGGATTATTTGACTTTGTCATTAGGCGTTTGAACTTTCCAAGCATTTGCCAACTTTTATTTATTCAGGCTCTAATTTTTGCCTAAGCCGCCCTTTCGGGTTTTCAGCTTAGCGAGCTACCCCCTTTTGCCTAAGCCGCCCTTTCGGGTTTTCAACTTATCGGTTCTTTCTTTTCTTTTTTTTTTTTTTTTTTTTTTTATTCGGCAAAGAAGAATGAAATATGAAATGTGTTTTTTTATTAATGCTTAGACCGCGCCCAAAGAGGGCTGCCTACATATCTCCGATACATAATTTCCAAGGAGAATAAGGTCTAATGTAGCTCTTTCTACATTATGCAAATGATTACAACTACACAAAATATCTTCTTAACTGATCTAAATTACACGGATTTGTGAATTCCAAACCATCCAAATCAGTCAAGATGACGGCTCCGCCGGATAATATTTTCTTCAATACGTAGGGTCCAGCCCAATGAGGACGAAACTTCCCACGTGGGTCCAGGATTGGCTGTCTAATTTCTTTCAGGACCAAACAACCTTCTTCGAGTTTCCGGTCTTTAACCTTCTTGTTAAAATGCCGCGCCATTCTTCTTTGGTAAACTTGAGCTTGGTGGATCGCTTGCAATCGCTTCTCATCCATTCCCAAGAGTTGTAAATGATAATTCTCAGCCCAATCTGCTTCGCTGATCTGGCTTTCCCGGATAATTCTTGCCGACTGAACTTCCAGCTCAATAGGCAGTACTGCTTCCATACCATATACCAAAGAATACGGAGTCACCCCAGTAGGCGTTCTGATAGAAGTCCTGTATCCCCACAAAACATTTGGTAATTGTTCATGCCATGCCCTATGTTTCTGAACTGTCTTTTGCAAAATGACTTTTATAGCCTTGTTCGCAGCTTCAACGGCCCCATTTGTTTGTGGGCGATAGGGTGAGGACTTATGATGTTGAATCTTCTTTTGATTTAAGAGGTCAGCGAATTCGCCTTGAAAATGAGACCCGTTATCAGTAATGATCTCGAATGGTGTTCCGTACCGACAAAGGATGTTGGCACGTACAAACTGCGCTGCCTTTTTGGCGTTCAAAACTGAAAAGGAAGCTGCCTCAATCCATTTGGTGAAATAATCTACAGCGACCAGGATAAACTGATGGCCATTAGAGGCTTTCGGGTGGATTTTTCGAATTACATCTATGCCCCAAGTTGCAAAAGGCCACGGTGAAGCAATTGGATTTAAATTGACCGGAGGCCGTTTTTGCAGCTTAGCGAAAATTTGGCACTCATGGCACTTCCGCGCGTGCCTCACACAATCCGCATTCATAGTTGACCAGTAATAACCTAGGTTCATGATTTTCCGAGCCAAGGCTATCCCATGCATGTGTGACCCAGATTCCCCATTATGCACGGAATCCATAATGGTTTGAGCCTCCTCTTCACCAACGCACCTTAGGTGCAAGCCGTTCCAACTTCTTTTATACAGAATTCCCCCAGTAAGGAAGTATCCAGACGCTAACTGTCTTAATGTCCGTTGATCAGTTTTGGTGGATCCCTCCGGGTAGGCTTCGTTCTGAAGGTAATTTTGTATATCCCAAAACCAAGGCTTGTCATCTACCAAATGCATGATGTGTGCTGGCTGTTTCTGAAGCCTAACTGTCAGGGGCCGAATAACTTGGTCTCTTTCCACATTAACCATGGAGGCCAAAGTGGCCAGGGCATCAGCGAATTGATTTTTGGCTCGCGGTAGGTAGTGGAAAGATAATTCCTCAAATTGTTGAGCCAATTCGTCTAAGCGTTGTAGGTAAGGAACCAAACGCTCTTCCTTGATTTTCCACTTCCTTAGAGCCTGGGAGACTATCAGGTTGGAATCTCCGAAAACCCTGAGGACTTTTATCTCTTTTTCCAAGGCTGCTTCTAACCCCTTGATGCAGGCTTCGTATTCGGCCTCATTATTGGTACAGTCGAAGTCTAGTTTAACTGCAATTGGGATGTATTCTCCACAAGGAGTTTTGAATACAACTCCAATCCCATTTCCATGGTAGTTCGAAGCTCCATCGAAGTACATCTCCCAGACCTGACTTTCCAAGTTTAACAGGTCTTCGTCGGGGAACTCTACCTCCGGCATTTGGTCTTCGACCGGTAATTCTGCTAATAGGTCAGCCAAGGCCCCGCCTTTTACTGCCTTACGTTGTACAAACTTTAGATCATAAGCCGCAAGCACTGACACCCACTTTGCCATCTTACAGTCAAGAACCGGCCTTTCCATAAGGAATTTCAAGGGGTTCGATTCAGAGATTACGTGTGTAGTGTAAGACGAGAGGTAGTGTTGCAGCTTGGTACAGGCCTAGACTAGAGCCAGACACAACTTCTCTATCTTGTTGTATTTCAACTCATATTCCAGCATCCTCTTGCTAAGGTAATACACGGCATTTTCTATCCTTGTATCTTCTGCTTGTTGAGCTAATATGGCACCCATTGCTTCTTCTGTCACAGACAGGTACAGTAGCAAAGGCTTTCCTAGCCTTGGTGGTTGTAAAACAGACGGGGATAGCAAGTATTGCTTGACTTGGTCGAAAGCTGCCTGACAATCCTTATTCCATTTGACTGCTACTCCTTTCCTAAGTAGTTTGAAAATCGGACCACAAGTATCGGCCAACTGATTGATGAACCGGCTGATGTACTGTAGCCTTCCTAGGAAACCTCAGACTTCTTTTTCCGTCCTTGGTGCTGGCATTTCCAGAATAGCTCTAGCTTTCGAAGGATCAATCTCTATGCCCTTCCGACTAACCATGTGCCCCAGAAATGCTCCGGATGTGGCTCCAAACAGACATTTTGCCGGGTTGAGCTTCAAATTATACTTTCGAAGTCTAAGGAAGAACTTCTCAAGTGCGGTCGTATGTTCTTCGGTTGTTTTCGACTTAACCACCATATCATCCACATACACTTCCACCTCTCCGTGAATCATGTCGTGAAAGATGGTTGTTGCCATTCTTTGATAGGTTGCCCCGGCATTTTTGAGCCCGAAGGGCATGACCCTATAGCAGTAGGTTCCCCACTCTGTGATGAATGTCGTTTTCTCTTTGTCTGGCAAATGCATCATTATTTGATTGTACCCGACAGTGAGATCAGTCAAGGAGACCATCTCGTGTCCAGCCATTCGGTCCACCAACAAGTCAATGTGCGGCAGGGGGAAGTCATCCTTCGGACATGCTTTATTCAAATCCCGATAATCCACACACATTCTGACTTTTCCATCCTTCTTAGGAACCGGCACAATGTTTGCTAACCATGTCGGATAAGCAATGGGCTCTATAAACTTGTTCTCCAGTTGCTTGGCAACTTCCTCCTTGATTTTCAAGGACCATTCTGTCTTTAGCCTTCTAAGCTTCTGTTTCACTGGCTTAGCCTCAGGGTATACTGGAATCTTATGCACCACTATTGCTGGGTCGATTCCCGTGATGTCACTTGCCTTCCACATGAAACAATCGGCAAATTTCTTCAAATATTCACTGACCTGTTCCCTGTTCATACAATCAGATGCAATGTATGTATGTTCATTTTCTTCTTTGCCAATCATTATTTTTTCTTTTTCATCTTTTATTTCATTTATTTGATTATTACTTTTGCTTGGAAATGCTTGGAAAGATAGACACGCAGGGTAATCAAGAATTTGCAAGCCTTTATTGATTATGACGGAATCGTCTTCAAAGATTACATCAAATCTGAAATCTGGATCCTCTAGATCCGACAGGGACGACTCAGAACTAGACTCTGACTCGATTTCAGACTCGGGGTCAGACTCAGACTCAATACAGGATTTGTTTACAGAGGGAGGTACTAGGTTTGACTTGGGAGGGGGTTTGTCAGCAGTGTGCTCCTTCTCGGCGTACCAATTGTTAAGAGGTCCTTCGCTCGGCTTGATTAGGTTGCACAAGTCTTGATTCCCATCACTTCCGGTGATAACTGCAACCTCATCAAAGAGATTAGGCTGCATGAAGTCTTCTGCCTCCAGCTCGGTTACTACCTCGGGCTTGTTGCCCCAAACATCCGAGAATATTTCTATCCCAGGCAACATCTTCTTAACGGTTGGGCAGCAAAAGGGCTCCCGGAAGCCACAGTAAGGAACTGCTTCTCAAGGTTTGCAGAAGTAGCTGTTCAGAGTTAATAGGTAAGGCCGCATCTGTATACTTTTCTTCCTTCCTCTTCGGGTTTTCTCAGCACGCTCTTCGTCAGTGGGCTCATAACCCAGTCCATAAGTCCCTTCATTCACCGGGCATTCCCAAGCTTGTAGTGCAGGATATGTTTTCCCAGACCTTGCCATAATCATTCCTGGCAAATAGGACATTTTCTGCATCAGAGGAACTATACAGTTTATCTGTACCGTCCCGAAATCAAAGAGAATTCGAGAGTTTGCAGTTTTCCCTTCTATGAACTGTACAGTATCATACTGAAATCCCGAAAGGGGTAGGTTGGCGGCCTCAGGGTTGACCTCAAAGAGAGGTTGGCCCTTTGGTTTTTTAAGCTGATTGTAGTCATCTCCTTGAATGGTGATAACTTTGTCTTCATAGGGGAATTTGACCTTTTGATGTAGGGATGAGGGCACCGCCTTAGTATGATGTATCCATGGCCGACCCAGGAGCAGGTTGAAGCTAGTTGGTACATCAATTACCTGGAATGGGACTTCCATCACTGCTGGCCCGACAGTTAACTTCAGCGTGGCAACTCCCAACACTTCTCTTCGGGTACTGTCATAGGCCTTTACTATCTGATCAGAGGGGGGGAAATCTGTTTCTTCTAACCCCAGGCAACTGGCTACCCTTAGTGGGCAGACGTTCAGCGCCGACCCATTATCAAAGAGAACCATGGGCACGGTTTTGTCTCGAGTCTGAACAGTGACATAAAGAGCATTGTTATGACTGCCTCCCTCCTTGGGCAAATCGTCATCAGAGAAACCGATGCTTCGTGTTTTAGATGATTGGGTGAGGGTGGATACTAGCACTTCAGGGCTAACTTCCACAGGCGTCTGAAGTTGACTCAAAGCCTTGCAAAGAGCTTGGCGATGAGGAAAGGATGATGCCAAAAGTTCCCAGATTGACACCCTAGCTTGTGTCTTTTTTAATTGTGACAGCACCGGGTCCTCCTTTGGCTCCTCTGCCCTCTGGTAGGGTTTATTTTGAATTTTGTCCAAAACTAACGGTTCATATTGTCTCCCGCTCCTAGTTATAGCATCAAGTTCTCCGGTTAGGTCATTCAAATCCAAGACACAGATGTTTGGCTTACTTCTGGGAATAATTGAACCGTTGTCCACTAGGTCCTGGATGCGGTTCTTGAGCATCCAGCACGCTTCAGTTTTGTGCCCATGCCCCTGATGATATTCACAGTATTCATCAGCCCTGTAATTCCTTGGTAATGGATTTGGTGGTGGCCTCGCTTCCAAAGGCTTTATGTAATTAGCTTTGACAGCCTCTCGGAATACCACAAGGATTGGCATCCCAAGATCAGTATAGGTTCTTCTGGATGATTGATTATTATTCCTCATGTTTCCCACACGTAAAGGATTCGTGGGGGTGATGCTAGCCACTTCGTGGACCTTGCTTGCTTGGCTAGGTTTCTTGTACTTTGAGGTTCCTGAGTCTTCTTTCAGTTGCCCCATTTGAATCAGATCTTCTACCTTCGTAGCAGTGGCGATGAGCGACTGGAACGTTGGTAGATACTGGGTTTGCAACCGTTGTTGGTAAACAGGCTGCAGGTTTTTTATTATTATATCGACCTGCTCCTGCTCAGAAGGCCGATTAATCATCTGGGCAGCCTTGGCCCTCCACCTCGTAAGGAACGAGGAGAAAGGCTCATTATTCTTCTGCTTGGTGGTCTCTAACTCTCTTCGAGTAACATCCACCTCCATATTGTAGTGGTATTGTGAATTGAATGCATTACAAATATCCTCCCAGGTCTTCATCTTAGACCGATCAAGGCTAACAAACCATCTTAATGCAGCACCGGTAAGAGATTGTTGGAACAACTGAGCAAGGAGCTCACTGCTCAATCCGAATGGGTTTAGGGCACCCACATACATTTTCAAATGTGTTTTAGGACAAGTGGTTCCATCAAACTTGTCCATGTTGGGCATTTTGAATTTAGTTGGTAACCTGGCTTCGGGGAACAAAGACAAAGAGTCCATGTCCACCACTTCCTTGTGGGTCTTCAGGGCAGTGATAGACCTTTCCAGCAGTTCCAACTTTTCCCTCATCCTTTGAGCTTCTAGCTCGGAAGCAGTTTTGGAGGGCATGTCGCCCAGGTTCAGGGTAGGGTTTGTTGGCTCAGCAGCAGGACCCTGATCGGAGGTAGCAGGTCCACTTCCCCCGGCCGAAGCCCCATTTCCATTACCATTACCATTACCCAATTCAGCTATCAGGGCAATCCTTTGGGCGGCCAATGCCTCATTCATTCTGGCCTCCATTCTGGCCTCGAGTTGTTCAATGAGGGTTTGGATATCAGCAATCGATGCCATTGGTGCAGGTAAAGTTGTTGAAGTTGTGGGTGAAGCTGGTGTAGCTGGTGAAGCTAGTGAAGCTGGTGATAGTACTGTAGGTGTGGCTGGCACTGATGTGGGCACTTGGATCGTGGGCACCTGTAAGGATAAGGGTAGCTGGATTAGGTACAGTGGTTGGTGTATCAGGTAACTGATATGAGGTAGATTGACTCTTTGTCCAACTGTGCATGACTGAAAGTAAAAGGGTGTTTTTCTGCTCTCTTTGTGTTTATCCCATGCCTATGATATGTCGTGAATGCGCATAACAACACGCCATAAACCATTTAATGAATATGATTCACATCATTGGGTGCATACAGTCCTAAAGGTTTGGTTCTATAGGCTATGACTCAAATAGAGAATCGGTTTATAAGGGACCCTTGAACCTTGAGTATGAATATACCTAACCACATGTGAAACAAAGAGTTTCACGTGGGTCCAGCGGTACGCATACCCATGGGCCACCCCCAAAAGGATTAGGGGCGGTTTGCGGTAACAGGGAGGACGCTTTGGCTGTCTGTCGACATAATCAAAGAGACCTGCCGATCAGCGCTACTTGCTATCCAGACTCAGAAGTTTGAACAGAGAGAGAAGAAATTCATTTGAAATTCATTTTTTTTATGCAATGGAGAAAAAGATTCTCAATCGTGCAAATAGATCAACAAATTTAAATGTCTTAATCAAATTTGTCACTTAAGTTCAAATTTCCTCTCATCGAGTATTCTTAAAGAAAGAACACTCGATTTATGTCAAGGTACCCTGCAAAACAAAGCATAGTAAAGTAATGCCCTAAAGAAGGGCAGGTTAGTTTATTCAACAATTGTAGTCCACTATTATGCAAAAAGATTACATAAATTCCCCAGTGAAGTCGCCAAACTGTGAACCCCTACCCCGAATATCATGGCATATGAATGCATGTGACTGAGGCGGAAATGCACGTGAATGTATGAGTCGCCACCTTGTTTAATTGTTTTAGGGTAAACTAGGAAAAAACCCTAAGTGACTCCAATTTTAATTAACCTAGTTACTAGATTAATTATCCCAAATGTTTAAGGCATGGTCTACGAACCCGAGGTGGATCCCGAGACTATGTCATGATGATGAACTAACCAAAGACGAATGCTTTGTAGGGTGAAAGATGATGTAATTGGGACCAATGAAAAATGTTTATGTGATTTTGACTTGCCGCTCGGGGTTAAATCCCTAACGTGCCTACGTACTTCCGTTTGAATGGAAGATCAAAGTCAACGTAGTTCGATAGGCCTCTTTTAGAGGGCTTTGAATGAGGATGCTTTATGCATGAGTGTGTGTATGCTTTGTGCATGTTGTTTAGGCATTTTGCCAAAGAATTGATTGATTTGATTAGGCATTTGTTGCCAAAAGTGTTGATTTTAAGGCTTTTAGCCAAAAAGATTGATTTAGGCAATTGTTGCAAAAAAATGTTGATTTAGGCGATTGTCGCCAAAAGTGATTATTTGAAAGCTTTAAAGCCAAAATATTGATTTAGGCAATTTAATTGCCAAAATGATGTTGATTGGGCGATTGTCGCCAAAATGATTGATTTAAGGCTTTTAAGCCAAAAAGAGTGATTTAGGCAATTTGATTGCCAAAATGATTGATTTTAGGCGATTGTCGTCAAAATGATTGATTTTAAGGCTTTTAGCCAAAAAGAGTGATTATTTGAAGGCTTTTAGCCAAAATACTGATTTAAGCGATTTGTCGCTAAAAAAAGATTAATCTCACTTATAGGCAATTTGTTTACCAAAAGTGATTAATTGGTTTGCAATTTAGGCATTCTATTGCCAAGGAAACGTGTTTAAATAAGGCCTTTTAGCCACAATCATTGATTAATTGGACTTAAGCCGAAAATTGTTCGAAATAAAGGCAATCATACCATAGCCATTGATAGACTAGATATTTTAAGCCAATATTGTCGGATTTTAAGCTCTAGTACCACGATTATTAATTAACCGGGCATTTAGCCTAAATTTATTTAATTGAGGCAATTTGTTTGCCTAATGATGACATGGATGCATTTATGCAGTTGTAGAATTATTAGGAGTAGAAAAGTAGCATGCATGAAGTGCTAAAATTAAATAGGCAGAGTTTAGTTCATGTACCTGATTTAATCGTCGACCGCTTCTTAACTCCAGGTTAAGCTCCTCGTTAAGGGAATTAATTTTAATTTAATTTTAAGTGACCAAGTATCACAACAATAAAATAAAACTAAAATTAAAAAAAATGCAAGAAAGCAGTAAAGAATCGCAAAGAGCGTAGGGAGAAGGAGCGTCCGTCAACACAGACTGAGTGCCTCAAAACGGAGACCCAGAGCCGTTTTTTATAGGAAAAAACGTGATCCCGGGCGCCCCTGCCCGCCTGGCTTGGGCGGGCGTGCCCGCCTGGCCTGGGCGGGCATGCCCACCCCCGCGGGCGGGCACGTGTGCCTTTTCCCCTTTTCCTTTTTTTGTTCCGGAGGCTTTTCCGGGAGTTCCGGACCTCCAAAAAATATTCCGAGACCAGTTCCGTGATCCTCGTAATTTTTCGGACATTTCAAATACCATATTGGCACACCTCCGGTGAACTTTTTGAATGACCTCCGGTCCGACCGGACTGTTTGCAGTCCGGAAAAATGGCTCTTTGAGCCTCAAAATTTGAGTATTCACAAGCATATGCTCTTGCTGGCGTTCTAGTCTCAGGTCTGTCCCCTTTCTCAGAAGCTAACCTCTGACCTTTAGTATTAGCAACATCAGATCTACCTCTACCTCTACCCTGAGAATCAACTGGAGTTGATCTAGCAGTCTACTATCCTTTAGGACAATCTCTAGCATAATGGTCTATAGACCCACATCTAAGGCATGCTCCTATAGCCTTCCAACAAACTCCACCATATTGTCTACCACAAGATTCACAAACTAGCATATTAACCCTAGCACCACCGCCAGCACTACCAACTGAGGTGGTCTACGGAGTTCGTCTAGTAGTAGGACCATGACTTTGCCTCGGACCCTATCTGCGCCCAGATAATTGAGAACCTCTCTGCTTCTTATTGCCTAACTAATAAACAGTAGACTGACTAGAAGTTGTGCTATGAAACCTCTAATTCTGAATGCGCTGTTTCCTCCTTTGTTCCTCAATTTGAACCTGCTCAAGTCCCAAAGCTGCAGTCACCAAAGCTGGAAACTCTGTGATAGGATGAGCTGTAAGCTGCATTTTAATCTCATTATGCAAACCCTTGGTGTACTTCTTACATATCTTTGCCTTTGTAGGAACTAGCTCTCTAGCATACCTGCTGAGCCTAATGAAATCTCGCTCATACTCACTCATTATTCTCCTACCCTGAGTTAAATCCATAAGCTCTTTCTTCATATTCTCAGCGAATAACTCTCCAATATACTACTTTCTAGACTCTGTTAGAAAATAATCCCAAGTCCTCTGTTCTACCCTGGCAGCACTAGACACAATATCCCACCATTGGTAGGCTTCTTCCTTTAGTAAGGAAGTAGCACACACTAATCTATCTGCTGGGGTACATTGTAACTGATCCAACACCCTCTAAGTACTCTCTAACCAATACTCTGCAGCAGCAACATCATCCTCATTCTTACGCATAAAATCCACTACACCATACTTATGCAGTCTCAAGAGGGGGTCGAGTAACATAACCTACTAGAGCCTGACCAGCAACTTGTCTAAGCATCTCAGCTACCTACTGAAGAAATGCATCCTGACTAGGCATAGCCAAACCAGCAACTGCCTGTCCTGCAGTTGAAGCTGCGATAGCACCACACTCTCCACCCAAGCTTATAACACCACCCTCAGCACCACTAGGAGGAGCATAACTGTTAACCTTCTCATCCTGTGTATGCTGAGATCTAGATGACATAATGAACCTACAAACTGTAAGATCCTTAACAGAGTGAAGTTCTAGTCTAAACTTATTAAGCATGTCCTTTTACTCACTCTTATACTTTCCCTATACCATTTTACCCCCCTAAAAAAAAAAGCTCAAATCTGAAATGACGCAAAACGGTTACATGAATGGGAATAACGATTATATTCTGTCAGGAGTTTTGATCAATGACGTTTGATCTGACGAATAACAAAGAGAAGTAAACTTTCAAAGAAGTTTATTGAATGTGAATAATGATCTAATGATGATGCCTTTGCTCATAATACACATAATCTATTTATAGGTTTAGGCTAATCACATAAAAACCCTAGAAAATAACACAAAAGTTGCAACTGGACAAAACCCTAGCAAGGTCAGCGGCACGGGCGTGCGTGGACTTCCAGAGATTAGCACCAGAGTGCTTGGTATGACATGGGCGTGCCAGCACTCGAATCGTAACTAGACTCGTCGGCACAAGCGTCCTTGACATGGCACTGGCGTGCTTAGACTTCCAAAGGCTAGCATGGGCAGGCTGATTGTGACACGGGTGTGCTTGTGCTTCTTAGGCTTGGGTGTGTCTCGCGTCTTGGACTTTCAGAGACTGGCACGGCCGTGCCTCTTCTTCTTTGGTTTGCAGCGATCCAAGTCTTCCATATATTTAAGTGCCAGTTGCTCCACATCAATCCCCTCCACTTCAAAAGAACTCGATCTCGAGTGATCATTATCGGGATAGAAAGGGAATAAATCAGCAACATTGAAAGTCCTGAAAATCTTCATGTCTTCGGGGCAGGTCAAGAACATAGGCATTATCATTAATCTTCTTAAGTATCTAAAATGGCCCAATATTTTTGGAAACAAGCTTCTTCTGTGTCTGGCAAGCTGAACATTTATGTACTAGCTTCCCTGCTTCCTTCTTCAATTATGACCAATAAAATCGGGCCTCTAACCCGCAATAGTTTTTTCCCATCCCTGATGTCCACTTAATCCTCCACCATGGATTTCTCGGATTAACTTTTCCCGGTGGCAAGACCGTCGGATGCATAGCCTATTTTCTTTAAAGAGATACCCGTCATGTACTAAGAAACCATCGGCAGGCTGTTTAGCATTAATTTTAGCCCATATGTCAGCAAAATCATCATCCGAAGCATAAAGATCTTTAAGAAATTCAAACCCCACAATCTCCTGTCTAATTGTAATCAACAAAGCTGCTCTCCTACTCAAAGCATCTGCTACCGTGTTACAAGTACCCGATTTGTGCTTAATGACATAATGAAAGGCACCAAAGTAAGTTGCCCAATGCGCACGCATCTTGCTCACTTTCTTCTGAGTTTGAAAATGAGTTAAAGCTTGATGATTAGTGTAAATAATGAACTCACACCCCAACAATTAATGTTCCCATGTTTTAAAAGCTCGAAAAACTACATACAACTCTTGTACATAAGTAGACCACCTCTGTCTAGCTTCATTCAATTTCTCACTAAAGAATGCAATAGGCTTTCCAAATTGAGATAAAACACCACCAATTTCGATCCCACAAGCATCGTAATCTACTTCAAACAATTTATCAAAATCAGGTAAAGTAAGAATAGGGGTGGAAGTAAGCTTATCTTTAATTTCTTCAAAGCTTTTATTTGCATCTTTGGTCCACACAAATTAACGAACTCTCTCTTTCTTTAAACAATTGGTGATAGGAGCGACAATGTTGCTAAAGTTCCTGATGAACCGCCTATATAAAGTAGCAAGACCATGAGAATTGCGAACTTCAGTTATGTTCTTAGGAATAGGCCAGTTTCGGATGGCCTCAATTTTTTTATCATCAATATGAATTCCTTCCGAGCTAACAATATAGCCAAGAAACAAAACTACACTTTGTCATAAAACTACACTTCTTAAGATTGATGTACAACTCATTTTTCTACAAAGAGTCTAACACCTGTGGAAGGTGCTGAAGGTGTTCTTTCTTGCTGCGACTGAAAATCAAGATGTCATCAAAGTAAACAACCACAAATTTGAGCAAGAAAAGGCGCAAAACCTGATTCATAAGTCACATGAATGTGCTCAGTGCATTAGTCAAACCAAACAAAATAACTAACTACTCGTATAACCCTTCCTTAGTCTTAAATGCAGTCTTCCATTCATCTCCCTCCTTGATCCGAATTTGATGATACCCGCTGCGAAGGTCTATTTTGGAGACAGCGGTAGATCCTGATAATTGGTCCAACATGTCCTCCAGATGAGGAATAGGAAATTGATACTGTATTGTGATCTTGTTGACGGCTCGACTATCCACACACATTCTCCAAGTTCCATCCTTCTTTGGTACCAATAAAGTAGGAACTCCACAAGGACTAATGCTTTCTCGGATATATCCCTTCTTTAATAATTCTTCTACCTATTCTTGAAGAATCTGGCTCTCCTTTAGGTTCATCTTATAATGGTGCAGGTTCGGTATCGTCGATCCAGGGATGAAATCAATCTGATGTTGGATGTCCTACAAAGTTTGAAGGGAAGATAGTTCTTCAACTAAAGTATGGAATTCATCTAACAACTCCTTTACAGGTGGTGGTACTAGTGCCCTTGTATCAAAATCTACTTCCGATTTGATCAACAAAGCTAACGCACCTCCGGAGTTCTCAATTGCACTAGATCATTGTTGCACATTGGAAGAAATAGCTACTATGGATTTCCCCTCCACTTTAGAAGCTTTGGTAGAAGATCTAGAAGGTAGACAATGATTTTCTTATTTTTCCAAGCGAACAGGTGAATTCTCTCTTCCCTTATGCAATGCATCTTCTCCATAAGCATCCATATCCACAACATCACAGCTAATGGAATTTGTGTACGACTTTCCCATTGAGATAGGAATTTTGCAAATCTGGTTTACTTCAATCGTTGGACCCTCCTTAATCCACCCTCCCTTGTACGGCGAACGATGTGGTTCTGTGGGCCAATTGAGCTTCTCAACCAATTGCTTGGCTATCAAATTTTCATAGTTACAACTGTCGATAATGAGTTGGCACACTGCTTCACCCACCCAACATTTAGCTTGGAAAATTTTTCTCTATTGAGTTTTGTGTTCTTATTTTGTGGAGCACAAAATTTTCTGAACAACGTATGTGACCTCACCATCTTCTGAACTAGCCATGGATCCATCCTCTTCATCTTCTACCTCCTCAGCCTCAGTCACCTCATCGACTACGTTCACCTCACGACGTCCATCATTAGCCCCCTATGTTCTAGATATATATTAGATGTATGCCCTATTTTCTACATCAGTAACAGTATTCTCAGTTGATTTCTGATACGGATTTGGTTTGTTATTTATGTCTGTCATGGGAACCTTTCCCGAGGAGTCTTTCTTTTCTTCTATGGTGAGCTGTGGTGAACCCTGGTTCTTAGCAAGAGTTGCTGCTCTTAAATTCTGTCCACCAGAATTTCTATTGAACTGCTGATTTTCAAATGAATAGGGTTGCCTAAAATTCTAGTTACGATCAGGTGATTGTCGCGACTGCCAATTAATTCTATCTTTTACACGTTTGCCAAGGTGAAAATCATAGTTACACCCATCATACACATTATATCATGATTCAATCCCCTCTGATAATGAGCCACTTGCGGGGATTTAGTTTCACAATTGTTGCATCGTGCCTGCAATCTCAAGAACTCTTTCATGTACTTGTCAACCTTTCGATTTCCCTGGAAACAATCATGGTACTTGTTGTACAATATTTGAGAGTGATCACTGGGAAGAAAACGTTGTTCAATCAACTGTTTCATTAAAACCCAGTCTTGCACAGGTTCAATCCTTCGACTATGGCATTCGTTTGAATAGAATGCCACCATGCTACTACATTGCCTTTTAGTTTATAGGCCATAATGGAAACTTTACGTTCATGCTCGATGTTCATGATCTCAAAGAATCGTTGGACCTCCGCTAGGCAGTCAAGAGTGCTTTTTATATCTAACGATCTTGAGAAAGGTTGAAGATCTACCTTTATCTTGTATCCGTCATGAAAATTGTCACCATTCCCTCTGTAATCTCGGTCTCCATCATAACGATTTTGGCATCTTGCATAATTTGGTTTCTTTTGATTCAGAATTGCTGTTGCAGTTACGAGTTGTGGGTTGCCTTGTTGAATTGCGATAGTCAACTGTCTAATCTTTTCAATTAACCCTTCGAACTTCACCTCTATGGCTGTGAGTCGTGCCTCATGATTGTCGGCCATGGAGATACTTTGCATTTCAGCTCTGATACTAATTGACGCAGAACAGTTATGTGAATGGGAATAACGATTATACTCCGTCAGGAGTTTTGATTAATGACGTTTGATCTGATGAATAAAATAGAGAACTAAACTTTCAAAGAAGTTTATTGAATGTGAATAATGATCTCATGATGATGCCTTTGCTCATAACACACATAACCTATTTATAGGTTTAGGCTAATCACATAAAAACCCTAAAAAATAACACAAAAGTCGTAACTAGACAAAACCCTAACAAGGTCGGTGGCACGAGCGTGCTTGGACTTCCAGCAGCTAGCACAGGCATGCTTGGCATGACATGGTCATGCCAGCACTCGAATCGTAACTAGACTCGTCGGCACGGCCGTGTTTGACATGTCACGGGCATGCTTGGACTTCTAGAGGCTAGCACGGGCAGGCTGACTATGATGCGGGTGTGCTTGTGCTTCTTAGGCTTGGGCGTGTTTCGCATCCTGGACTTCCAGAGACTGGCACGAGCATGCTGGAAATGGCACAACCGTGCCCCATCTTCTTGGGTTTGCAGCAATCCAAGTCTTCCATATATTTAAGTGGCAGTTGCTCTGCATAATGAAATCATATCATTTAAAATCATTAAAACAAAGACTCGTATAAAAATCATTTTAATCAAAAGACTCAAACCGGCGCTCTGATGCCACTAAATGTAACACTCAATTTCCAATCTTGTAGGATTAGATAATGGATGCCACACTGCAGTGCCAAAGGCACCAAAGCACGATTCTAGTTATGAATAATCATTATTTTTAATAAACTAGTATAAATATAGTTTATACAAAATTTACTAGCCCATAAAATTTTAGAAAATAATTAAGGTAATCCTGTAGAAAAACTGGAAGAATTTTCTCAGTTTATAGAGCATTTGAATTTGATAACCAACTTCACAATCTGGTGAACCCTAACAACTCAAAACATGTTAACATTTAATATATGCAAAATAAACTTAAATCAAGTCTTGCACAGGTTACCAAATCCTCATATGTTTTCAAATAATTCAATATATTCAAAATAGTTTGAAATAAACCCAATAATCATTAAAATAAACCATACCTGTTAAAAACTTTGAAAACAAAGATTAAGTAAAAACCTTAAGCTTATTACAATCACAATCCAACTTAAATCAAAAAACTTTTAACTATAATCCAAGAATAAACTAGCAACTCATAACTCAAATAGTCCATATTCTGGAATGTAAGACTGCCGACGCGTGTTTTTATGCCCCCCACCTGATCCGATGAGGATACGAGGATGCAAAATGAATGGGTTAATGCTATCTAGAAGTCTTTTAATCCAAGGATTTAAATTAAAAATGATGTTGAATAGTTGGCTGAGCCATAGCTGCGTCACACAGCTATAAAGCAAGCTACGTCACGCAGCTATAAAGCAAGCTACGTCACGCAGCTATAGCTGCGTTACGCAGCTATGAAAATAAGCTGCATCACGCAGCTGTGTCCTGACCTACCTCTATAAATATATCTCTTTCTCACATCAAAGGAACGATTTTGAAACCCTAAAAAACAC
Source organism: Jatropha curcas (assembly GCF_041381405.1). Classification (NCBI taxonomy): domain Eukaryota; kingdom Viridiplantae; phylum Streptophyta; class Magnoliopsida; order Malpighiales; family Euphorbiaceae; genus Jatropha; species Jatropha curcas. The sequence continues at coordinate 22,886,670 of NC_143161.1, forward strand.
ACCCTGCGGCCACATTCTCCTCCAGAAACTCTTGTGAGTTGATTTGAAGGAAAATTGCCATTAGATATCAATTTTAGGTGAATCAAACCATAAAAAGAGAGAAAATAGCAAAAGATAAACAAAGAACACTTGAATCCTTGGAAATTAAGCTTCTGGGAGATCTTAACTATCACTTGGTAAGACATTTGATCCATTCACAATCCTCAATCTGAGGATTAGGTAATTTCTTTAACATTTTTTGTATTTTTTACATACTTTTTGTGGTTTTAGTAATTTAAGCTTCTTTAAATTGTATTCTGTTCATATTGGGCCATTTTATATGTCTTTAAATCACATTTAAATAAAAAATTGATCTAAATAAAGCGTTTGAAAACGAGCTTGGGCCAAAACAGCTGCATCACGCAACTGTTCATCCAGGAACAGCTGCGTCACACAATTGTTAGCTGTGTGACACAACTGTTCTAAGCTTCCAGAGTTAATTTCTTCAATAAATCTGAAAAAAAATGCCCAATTATGAACAGATCACAGTTTAATTAAGCTTAGAATACTAAAATGTGATTTTATGTGTTTATTTGTATGAATTTTACAATTTCTGCTTAAATTAAAAATGAAATTAAATTTGTTGATTTATTAATAATTTGCATGTTTAGAATTAAATAGAAATAATAATAAAAATGTGATTTTTAGTGTTAAATAATAAATATGCATGATTTTTGGGTTTTTGGGTTTATAGGTTTAATTTTAAATCGGGTAGAATGTATTTAAGGTTCGGTTTGTTACCCGCCTTGAACCATAAGGCAAGAGCGGGTCATTTATTTATTCGATTTAATATCCTTGATTCGGTTTGTTGCCTGCCTTTAACCATAAGGCAAGAGCGGGTCTTTTATTTGTTTGGTTTAATTACTTTGATTTGAATGGTTATTATGTGATAATTAGATTTGATTGGGACGATTAAATAATTTTCCATATGAGAACTCGATTCACTTTGTGAACCCCTCCCCCAAAAATAGGCATATAATGAATATGACTAAGGGCAGAAATGCACGTGAATGTGTGAGTCGCCACCTTGTTTAATTATTTTAGGGTAAACTAGGAAAAAACCCTAAGTTGACTCCAATTTTAATTAACCTAATTACTAGATTAATTATCCTAATGTTTAAGGCACAATCTACGAACCCGAGGTGGAACCCCAGACTATGTCATGCTGATTAACTAACCAATGAATGAATGCTTTGCAAGGTAAATGATGTAATTGGACCAATGAAATGTTTAAGTGATTTCGACTTGCCGCTCGGGGTTAAATCCCAAACGTGCCTACGTACTTCCGTTTGAATGGAAGATCAAAGTCGACGTAGTTCGATAGGCCTTTTTTAAAGGGCTTTGAATGGGTATGCTTAATGCATGAGTGTGTGTATGCTTCGTGCATTTTGTTTAGGCATTTTGCCAAAGAATTGATTGATTTGATTAGGCATTTGTTGCCAAAAGTGTTGATTTAAGGCTTTTAGCCAAAAAGATTGATTTAGGCAATTGTTTGCCAAAAGTTGATGTGATTTAGGCAATTGGTTTGCCAAAAGTGATTATTTGAAGGCTTTTAGCCAAAATGGGTTGATTTAGGCAATTTGTTTGCCAAAAGTGTTGATTGGGCAATTGTCGCCAAAATTAATTGATTGGGCAATTTATTGCCAAAAATTGATATTTGGGCTTTTTGTTGCCAAAATGGTTGATTAATTCAAGGCATTTTTTGCTAAAGCTTCGCTTTAAGCGATTTGTCGCTAAAGATGGTTAATCTTACTTATAGGCAATTTGTTTGCCAAAAGTGATCAATTGAATTGCAATATTGGCAATTTATTGCCAAAAGAAACGTGGTTGATTAAGGCTATTTTGCCACAATTATTGATTAATTGGACTTAAACCGGACTGTTCGAAATAAAAGTGATTATGCGGTAGTCATTAATTGACCAGATACTTTAGCCAATATTGTCGGATTTACGCTTTAACACCACGATTATTAATTAACCGGGCATTTAAGCTTAATCATATTTAATTGAGGCAGTTTATTTGCCTAATTGATGACGTGAATGCATTTATGCAGCAGTTTAATTCAGAATTGGAGCAGAAGAGAATATGCACAAAATGCTGAAATTAAATAGACAGGATTTCGTTATTATCTGAGTTAATCGGCGGCCGCTTCTTAGCTTCAGCTTGAAAATTCCAGATTAAGCTCCTCGTTGGGGAATATTAATTAAAATTAATTTAATTAAGTGACCAAATATCACAACAGCAGAGTAATAAAAAGCCTACACTAAATGCAGAAAAGCAGTAAAGAACCGCAAGGAGCGTAGGGGAGAAGAGAGCGTCCGTCAACACAGACTTAGTGAGTAAAAAAGTCGCATCGGGGCTGTATTGATAGGGAAAACCCGGGCTAGAGGGTGGCCGCTGCCACCGCCCTGGCCGGCGGACTTGCTAGTCTTTCGTTCCAAAGGCTTTTTCGGGAGTTCCGTACCTCCAAAAAATATTCCGGGACCAGTTCCGCGATCCTCGTAATTTTCCGGACGTTTCAAGTACCATATTGGCATACTTTCGGTAAACCCCCAAAATGGCCTCTGGTCCGGCCGGACTATTTGCAGTCTGGGAAAACAGGCTTTTGAGCCTCAAAATTTGAGTATTCACAGTTGTCCCCCACCGGCAACCATAAAAATGATTTATGGGAGTCGGTAGTTGTCTGAAAAATAAATTTTGAAGGCAAAAAACAGACGCGTTCCGAAGACCCGCCTTTTGGCTATTTCCTTATAAATAGCTGAAGTTCCACTTCTACATTCATTCTAAACTCTCCAAATCAAAGAGCTCTCTCAAATTCTCTCAACTTTCTCATCATGACTTCTCCGGGTCACAGCAGCGACGAGGATTTTCTGGGGTCTTTGGGAATTTCCCTAGACACCGACCTTACAGCGGACGCAGACACCCATGCTTCCGTGACTGGTATCTAGGCCCAGGTAAGTTTACTTTTCTTTTTTTATCATTTTTTTTACTGTTTTATTAGCCCCGTCGCTGATGCCATGGTTGCTAGATTTTTCCTGTTTTTTTTTTCTTTGCCTGTATTTCTGTACTGAACTTTGACTGTACCTGCACTTGGTTAATATTGAAAATTTTATATGTATGCATGATTATCCATTTTGAAAGAAATATAACCACAGCATGCACAACTGGACTAAGAGTCTCTCCAAAGTCGAAAAGATCAACTTAGGGAGGTACGGTCTTTCTCCTATCGTTACCCTTAGGGGAGTGGTAATTGACTGGGATTTTCTACGGGCCTGCATCAGACTTTGGGACCCAGAGGCCCACGTTTTCCGGTTCGGGGCCATGATGGAGGAGATGTGCCCTCTTTTTGAGGAATTCTGCGCTATTATAGGGCCATGATTGTTAGTGACCAGAAAGCAATTCTGCTGCCCCTGATTGATGAATTTTCAGAGGTTCAATCAGACGACCCAGACCGGATGAGGCGGAGAATGTGGGACTTGGTTTTCTGTTTATTAGCTGGTTTCTTATTCAATAAGGATCCAGGCTTTGGGGATTTGCGACTCTGCACCATGATTCGGCAGATGGAGGATATGGGTTGCATCGGCGGCATTGTGTTGGCAGAGACTATCAGGAGCCTTGACAGAGCTGCTTTAGGCTTCGATGACTGGACGGTCTCTCCGATTATTCTCCAGGTATTTCCCCTTTTCCTCTTCCTTTTTTCTTCTTTCTTTTGGTTCGTTCCTTTGTAATAGAAAGGATCCATTACTCAGGTTTGGTTAAAGGACCACCTCCAAGTGGTTGCTGCTCCTACTTTCTTGCCTTACAACCCCTCTCAGTATCGTATGCGGAGGATCCTGATCACTCATCCGTCTACTGATGCATGGACCTCATGTCTGATTGAGCTGGGTCCAAATGAGGTACTGTGGTACATTTCCTGGTATGACATCACCCGCTTCATCCAAGTTAGCTTCTGCCACACCCAAGTTTACCTGCTAGGCCTTACACATTGCACGTGGTACTGCGCTTCGTGCGTGTGGAGGCAGATGGGGATAGACCAGACTGTTCCGATTGTGGATGGCATTTCAGCTGATTCAGCCATCACTCCGGGTGTTACCCGAGCCATCCTTAGGGCTTGGGTTAGAGACCATCACATGGTTAGGCCTTTACCTAATCCGGCCAGTGTTTAGACTTCTCCTGAGTATCGGACCTGGTTCATTGCCATTGTTTGGCCGGTTGAAAGGCCAAGGAGGAATGCACTGCTGAGTGCACTTGAAGGTTGGGCTCAAGCTGACGCTGATAATGAGGTTGGGACTGATGAGGAGATTGTGTTGGCTCCCCGGACAGGCGAGGTTGGAGAGAGTTCAGCAGCTAGGGACGACTCGGAGGATATTGCCCCACGGAGGCGACGGGACACCTAGACTCTTATAGGCTTTTGGACTTTTGTTGTTTTTTCCCTTATTTTGACTTTTTTGACTTTTTATTTGGGACTTTGACTTTGGATTTTGGATTTTGTCCTTTGGCTTTGGATGTATGTTTCGTTTTTTTTTTTTTTTGGACTTGGACTTAGACTTCATTATTTATTTATTTTTCTTGGACTCTTTTGCTTTCTGCTTGACTTCGGACTGTTTGACTTTATTGCTTTAATTGGGAATGTCATTTGACTTTTAAGCTTTCCAAGCATTTTCCAACTTTATTTATTCAAGCTCTAATTTTTGCCTAAACCGCCCTTTCGGGTTTTCAACTTAGCGAGCTACCCATTTTTGCCTAAGCAGCCCTTTTCGGGTTTTCAACTTAGCGGGCCCCGACTTTTGCCTAAGCCGCCCTTTCGGGTTTTCGACTTAGCGGGTTCTTCTTTTTTTCTTTTTTTTTTGCACTTTTTCTCTTTTTTCTTTCATCTTTTTTTTTTTTTTGGCAAAGAAGAATGAATTATGAAATGATTTTTTCATTAATGTTTAGACCGCGCCCAAAGAGGGCTGCCTATATATCTCCGATACATAATTTCTTCTTTCCGAAGAGAATCAGGTCTAATGTAGTTCTTTTTACATTATGCAGTGCTTATTATACAAAATATCTTTTTAACTGATCTAAATTACATGGATTCGTGAATTCCAAACCATCCAAATCAGTCAAAATGACGGCTCCGCCAGACAATATTTTCTTCAACACATAGGGTCCAGCCCAAAGAGGATGAAACTTCCCACGCGGGTCTATGATTGACTGTCTAATTTCCTTCAGGACTAAACAACCTTCTTCCAGTTTTCGGTCTTTGACCTTCTTATTAAAATGCCGTGCCATCCTTCTCTGGTAAACTTGAGTTTGGTGGATTGCTTGCAATCGTTTTTCATCCATACCCAAGAGTTGCAAATGATAATTCTTAGCCCAATCTGCTCCGCTGATCTGGCTTTCCCGGATAATCCTCGCTGACTGAACTTGCAGCTCAATAGGAAACACTGCTTCCATACCATACACTAAGGAATACGGGGTTGCCCCAGTAGGCGTTCTGATTGAAGTCCTGTATCCCCATAAGGCATTTGGTAATTGTTCGTGCCAAGCTTTATGCTTTTGAACTGTCTTTTGTAAAATGACCTTTATAGCCTTATTTGCAGCCTCTACAGACCCATTTGTTTGTGGCCGATAGGGTAAAGACTTGTGATGCTGAATCTTCTTTTGCTTTAGCAGGTCAGAAAATTCACTTTGAAAGTGGGACCCGTTATCAGTAATGATCTCTAATGGCGTTCCGTACCGACAAAGGATGTTAGTACAAACGAACTGTGCTGCCTTCTTGGCATTCAAGACCGAATAGGAGGCTGCCTCAATCCACTTAGTGAAATAATCAACAGCGACCAGGATAAATTGGTGACCATTGGAAGCCTTTGGGTGGATTTTTCCGATCACGTCTATGCCCCAAGTTGCGAAAGGCCATGGTGAAGCAATAGGATTCAAATTGACCGGAGGCTGTCTTTGCAGCTTAGCAAAAATTTGACACTCATGGCACTTCTGTGCGTGCCTCACGCAATCTGCATTCATGGTTGACCAGTAATAACCCAGGTTCACGATTTTCCGAGCCAAGGCTATCCCATGCATGTGTGGACCAAACTCCCCATTATGTAAGGAATGCATGATGGTTTGAGCTTCTCCCTCATCAACGCACCTTAGGTGCAGGCCATTCCAACTTCTTTTATACAGAACTCCCCCAGTAAGGAAATATCCGGATGCTAACTGTCTCAATGTCCGTTGATCAGTCTTGGTGGATCCCTCCGGGTAGGCTTCATTCTGAAGATAATTCTGTATATCCCAATATCAGGGCTTGTCATCCACCAAATTCATGATATGTGCTGGCTATTTCTGTAGCCGAACTGTCAGAGATCGAATGAATTGGTCTCCCCCTACATTAACCATGGAGGCCAAAGTAGCCAGAGCATCAGCAAACTGATTTTTGGCTCGCGGCAAGTAGTGGAAGGATAAATCCTCAAATTGCTGAGCCAATTCGTCTAAGCGTTGTAGGTAAGGAACCAAACGCTCTGCCTTAATTTTCCATTTTCTCAAAGCTTGGGAGACTATTAAATTGGAATCCCCGAAAACCTTGAGGACCTTTATTTCCTTTTCCAGGGCTGCTTCTAACCCCTTTATGCAAGCTTCATACTTGGCTTCATTGTTGGTGCAGTCAAAATCTAATTTGACTGCGATTGGGACGTATTCTCCACAAGGAGTTTTGAATATGACTCCAACCCCATTTCCATGGTAGTTTGAAGCTCCATCGAAGTACATTTCCCAGACTTCACTTTCCAAGCTCAATAAGTTTTCATTAGGAAATTCTACCTCCGGCATTTGGTCTTTGGCCGATAATTCTGCTAATTGATCAGCCAAGGTTCCGCCTTTCACTGCCTTCCGTTGTACAAATTTTAAATCATAGGCTACGAGCACCGACACCCACTTAGCCATCTTACTGTCAAGAACCGGCCTCTCCATAAGGAATTTCAAGGGGTTCGATTCAGAAATAACGTATGTGGTGTAGGACGAGAGGTAGTGCTGCAGCTTTGTACAAGCCCAAACTAGAGCCAGACACAACTTCTCTATCTTATTGTATTTTAGCTCTTAGTCTAGCATCCTTTTGCTGAGGTAGTACACGACATTTTCTACCCTGGTGTCTTCTGCTTGTTGAGCTAGCATTGCACCCATCGCTTCTTCTGTCACTGATAGGTACAATAGCAAAGGTTTTCCTGGCCTTAGTGGCTGTAAGACTGGCGGGGATAACAAATATTGCTTGACTTGGTCGAAACCTTTCTGACAATCCTCATTCCATTTGATGGCTGCTCCTTTCCTGAGTAATTTGAAAATCGGACCAAAAGTATTGGCCAATTGATTGATGAACCGGCTGATGTACTGTAGCCTTCCTAGGAAACCCCGAACTTCTTTTTCTGTCTTCAGTGCTGGCATTTCCAGAATGGCTTTGGCTTTTGAAGGGTCAATCTCTATGCCCTTTCGACTGACTATATGCCCCAAAAATACTCCGGATGTAGCTCCAAACAGACATTTTGCCGGGTTGAGCTTTAAATTGTACTTTCGAAGTCTAAGGAATAACTTCTCAAGTGCTGTTGTATGTTCTTCAGCTGTTTTTGATTTAACAACCATATCGTCCACATACACTTCTACTTCTTTGTGAATCATGTCATGGAAGATGGTCGTTGCCATTCTTTGATAGGTCGCCCCGGCATTTTTGAGCCCAAAAGGCATAACCCTGTAGCAGTAGGTTCCCCACTCCGTGATGAATGCCGTTTTCTCTTTGTCTAGCAAATGCATCATTATTTGATTGTACCCGACAGCAAGATCGGTCAAGGAGACCATCTCGTGTCCAGCCATTCAGTCCACCAACAAGTCAATATGCGGTAGGGGGAAGTCGTCCTTCGGACATGCTTTATTCAAATCCTGGTAATCCACACACATTCTGACTTTGCCATCTTTCTTCGGCACCGGCACAATATTTGCTAACCACGTCGGGTAGGCAATAGGTTCTATGAACTTATTCTCCAGTTGCTTGGCTACTTCCTCCTTGATTTTCAAGGACCATTCTGTTTTCAGCCTTCTTAACTTTTATTTTACCGGTTTAGCCTCAGGGTATACTGGAATCTTGTGCACCGCTATTGCCGGGTCAATTCCGGTGATGTCACTTGCCTTCCACATGAAGCAATCGGCAAACTTCTTCAAGCATTCAATGACCTGTTCCCTGTTCACACAGTCAGATGCAATGTATGTATGTTCATTTTCTTCTTTGCCAATTATTATTTTTTCTTTTTCATTTCTTATTTCATTTATTTGATTTTCATTATTTTTGCTTGGAAATGCTTGGAAAGATAGACACGCGGGGTAGCCAATAATTTGCAAGCTCTTATTGATTAGGACGGAATCGTCCTCAAAATTTACATCAAATTTGAAGTCTGGATTTTCTAAATCCGACACAGACGACTCAGAACTGGAACTGGACTCTGACTCGGTTTCAGACTTGGGGTCAGACTCAGACTCAGTACAGAGCTTGATTACAGACTTTGACTCTAGGTTTGACTCGGGAGGGGGTTTATCAGCAGCGCGCTCCTCCTCGACGTACCAGTTGGTGAGAGGCCCTTTGTACGGCTTCATCAGGCTCAGCAGGTCTTGGTTCTCATCATTTCCTGTAATGACCGCAACCTCATCAAAGAGACTGGGCTGCATGAAGTCTTCCACTTCTAGTTCAGTTATTACTTCTGGCTTGTTGTCCCAGGTATCAGCAAATATTTCCAGCCCGGGCAGCATTTTCTTAGCTGTCGGGAAGTAGAATGGCTCCTGGAAGCCACAATAAGGAACTGTTTCTCCCGGTTTGTAGAAATGACCGTTCAAAGTCAAAGGGTAAGGCCGCATCTGTATACTCTCCTTCTTTCTTCTCTTGGTCCTTTTAGCAAGGTCTTCATCAGTGGGCTCATAACCTAGCCCAAAGGTCCCTTGGTTCACTGGACATTCCCAAGCTTGCAGTGCGGGGTATGTCTTTCCGGACCTTGCCATAACCATTCCCGGCAGGTAGGACATTTTCAGCATCAAAGGCACTATGCAGTTTATTTGCACCGTCCCGAAATCAAAGTGAATTCGAGAGTTTGCAGTCTTTCCTTCTATGAACTGCACAGTGTCATATTGAAATCCCGAGAGGGGTAGGTTGGCATTCTCCGGGTTGACCTCAAAGAGACACTGACCCTTTGTCTTCTTCAGTTGGCTATTGTCATCCCCCTGAATAGTGATAACTTTGCCCTCGTAAGGAAACTTGACCTTTTGGTGCAGGGAAGAGGGTACTGCCTTAGTATGATGTATCCATGGTCGACCCAGAAGTAAGTTGAAACTGGTAGGCACATCAATTACTTGGAACGGGACCTCCATCACAGCTGGCCCAATTGCTAACTTCAACGTAGCAAGCCCCAACACTTCCCTCCGGGTGCTGTCATAGGCTTTGACTATCTAGTCTAATGGACTGAAATCTGCTTCCTCCAACCCCAGACAACTAGCTACCCTCAGTGGGCAGACATTCAATGCTGACCCATTGTCAATGAGAACCATGGGCACAGTCTTTTCTCTGGTCTGAATAGTAACATAGAGTGCATCATTGTGACTGCTTCCTTGCTTAGGCAAGTCATCATCGAAAAACCCGATGCTTTGCATCTTTGATGATTGGGTGAGGGTGGATACCAGCACTTCAGGGCTAACCTCCACCGATGTTTGGAGTTGACTCAAAGCCTTGCAAAGAGCTTGGCGATGAGGAAAGGATGATGCCAGAAGTTCCCAGATTGACACCCTAGCCTGGGTCTTTTTTAACTGTGAGAGTACCGGGTCTTCCTTTGGCTCATCTGCCCTCTGGTAGGGCTTATTTTGGACTTTGTCCAGGACTAATGGTTCATACTGTCTCCCGCTCCTGGTTATTGCATCGACCTCTTCAGATAAGTCATTCAGGTCCAGGACACAAATGTCATTCATTTCTAGGAATAGTTCGAAAGGATCGATCAATTCCTGGTTAGCAACAATAGCATTTACCCTGTGATTTGGTAAGGGATTAGTGCTAATGTTTGGCTTACTCCTTGGAATAATTGAACCGTTGTCCACCAGGTCTTGGATGCGGTTCTTAAGCATCCAGCACGCTTCAGTCTTGTGCCCATTACCCTGATGATACTCATAGTATTCGTCAACTCTGTAGTTCCTTGGTAATGGGTTGGGTGGCGGCCTTGCTTCCGAAGGCTTGATGTAGTTTGCCTTGACAGCCTCTCGGAATACCAAAAGGATTGGCATCCCGAGATCAGTATATGTCCTTCTCGACTGACTGCCATTTCTCATATTTCCCACACGTAAAGGATTCGTGGGGGTGATGCTTGCCACTTCGTGGACTTTGCTAGCTTGGCTAGGCTTCTTGTATTTTGAGGTTCCCGAGTCTTCTTTCAGTTGCCCCATTTGAATTAAATCCTCTACCTTCGTAGCAGTGGCAATGAGCGACTGGAACGTCAGTAGGTACTGAGTTTGTAGTTGTTGTTGGTAGACAGGCAGCAGGTTCTTTATAATTATGTCCACCTGTTCTTGCTCAGAAGGCCGGTTGATCATTTGGGCGGCCTTGGCCCTCCACCTCGTAAGGAACGAGGAAAAGGGTTCATTGCTTTTCTGTTTGGTGGTTTCCAACTCCCTCCGAGTAACGTCCACCTCTATGTTATAATGATATTGCGTATTAAACGCATTGCAGATGTCTTCCTAGGTCTTCATTTTGGACCGATCCAGGTTGACAAACCACCTCAAAGCAGCACCGGTGAGTGATTGTTGAAACAACTGAGCAAAGAGCTCGCTATTCAGTCCGAACGGGTTGAGGGCACCCACATACATTTTCAGGTGTGTTTTGGGACAAGTGGTTCCATCAAACTTGTCCATGTTGGGCATTTTGAACTTTGTTGGCAGTCTTGCTTCGGGGAACAAGGACAAGGAGTCCATGTCCACTACTTCCTTGTGTGTCTTAAGGGCAGTAATAGACCTTTCCAACAATTCCAGTTTTTCTCTCATTTTCTGAGCTTCCAACTCAGAAGCAGTTCTGGAGGGCATGTCATCCAGGTTAAGGGCAAGGTTTGTCGGTTCAGCAGCAGGTCCCTGATTGGAGGTAGCAGGTCCACTTCCCCCAGCGGAAGCTCTATTTCCATTACCACTACCTAGTTCAGCTATTAGGGCATTCTCTGGGCAGTTAATGCCTCATTCATTCTAGCCTCCATTCTGGCTTCGAGTTGTTCCATGAGATTTTGGATGTCAGCAAGTGATGCCATTGGTGCAGTTGAAGTTGGTGAGGTTGGTGAAGCCGGTGAGGTTGGTGAAGCTGGTGAGGTTGGTGATAGCACTGTAGGTGTGACTGGAACTTGGATAGGCACTCGAACAGTGGGTACCTGTAAGTATAAGGGTAATTGGATTAGGGTACAGTGGTTCGTGTATCAGGATAGCTGATGTGAGGTAGATCGACTCTTTGTCCAACTATGCATGACTAAAAACAAAAGAATGTTTTGTGTTCTTTTTGTGTTTATTCAATGTTTATGATATGTCGTGAATGCGCACAACAACACATCATAATCCGTTTTAATGAGATGCTTCAAGCATTGGGTACATATAGCCCTAAAGGATAGGTACTATAAGCTATGACACAAATAGAAAATAGGCCTATAAAGGGACCCTTGAACCTTGAGCATGGATATACCTAACCACATGTGAAACAAGGAGTTTCGCGTGGGTCCGACAGTACGCATACTCATGGGCCACCCCTAAAAGGATTAGGGATGGTTTGCGGTAACAGGGAGGATGCTTTGGCTGTCCGTCGACATAATCAAGGAGACCTGCCGATCAGCGCTACTTCCTATCCAGACTCAGAAGTTTGAACAGAGAGAGAAGAAATTCATTTGAAATTCGTTTTTTATGCAATGGAGAAAAAGATTCTCAATTCGTGCAAATAAATAAACAAATTTAAGTGATTTAAAGTAAATTTCAATTAGGTCCAAATTCTCCTTATTAAGCATTCTTAAAGAAAGAATACTTAATCTTTGTTGGGGTACCCTGCAAAACAAAGCATAGTAAAATAATACCCTAAAGAAGGGCAGGTTAGTTTACACAACAATTGTAGTCCACTTTATGTAAAACGATTACATGAACTCCCCAGCAGAGTCGCCAAACTGTGAACCCCTCCCTCAAAAATAGGCATATAATGAATATGACTAAGGGCAGAAATGCACGTGAATGTGTGAGTCGCCACCTTGTTTAATTATTTTAGGGTAAACTAGGAAAAAACCCTAAGTTGACTCCAATTTTAATTAACCTAATTACTAGATTAATTATCCCAATGTTTAAGGCACAATCTACGAACCCGAGGTGGATCCCGAGACTATGTCATGCTGATTAACTAACCAATGAATGAATGCTTTGCAAGGTAAATGATGTAATTGGACCAATGAAATGTTTAAGTGATTTCGATTTGCCGCTCGGGGTTAAATCCCAAACGTGCCTACGTACTTCCGTTTGAATGGAAGATCAAAGTCGACGTAGTTCGATAGGCCTTTTCTAAAGGGCTTTGAATGGGTATGCTTAATGCATGAGTGTGTGTATGCTTCGTGCATTTTGTTTAGGCATTTTGCCAAAGAATTGATTGATTTGATTAGGCGTTTGTTGCCAAAAGTGTTGATTAAGGCTTTTAGCCAAAAAGATTGATTTAGGCAATTGTTTGCCAAAAGTTGATGTGATTTATTTGAAGGCTTTTAGCCAAAATGGGTTGATTTAGGCAATTTGTTTGCCAAAAGTGTTGATTGGGTGATTGTCGCCAAAATTAATTGATTGGGCAATTTATTGCCAAAAATTGATATTTGGGCTTTTTGTTGCCAAAATGGTTGATTAATTCAAGGCATTTTTTGCTAAAGCTTCGCTTTAAGCGATTTGTCGCTAAAGATGGTTAATCTTACTTATAGGCAATTTGTTTGCCAAAAGTGATCAATTGAATTGCAATATAGGCAATTTATTGCCAAAAGAAACGTGGTTGATTAAGGCTATTTAGCAACAATTATTGATTAATTGGACTTAAGTCGGACTGTTCGAAATAAAGGCGATTATACGGTAGTCATTAATTGACCAGATACTTTAGCCAATATTGTCGAATTTAGGCTTTAACACCACGATTATTAATTAACCGGGCATTTAAGCTTAATCATATTTAATTGAGGCAGTTTATTTGCCTAATTGATGACGTGAATGCATTTATGTAGCAGTTTAATTCAGAATTGGAGTAGAAGAGAATATGCACAAAATGCTGAAATTAAATAGACAGGGTTTCGTTATTACCTGAGTTAATCGTCAGTCTCTTCTTAGCTTCAGCTTGAAAATTCCAGATTAAGCTCCTCGTTTGGGGAATATTAATTAAAATTAATTTAATTAAGTGACCAAATATCACAACAGCAGAGTAATAAAAAGCCTACACTAAATACAGAAAAGCAGTAAAAGAACCGTAAGGAGCGTAGGGGAGAAGAGAGCGTCCGTCAACACAGACTGAGTGAGTAAAAAAGTCACATCGGGGCTGTATTTATAGGGAAAACCCGGGTTGGAGGGTGGCCGCTGCCGCCGCCGCCATGGTCGGCGGACTTACTAGTCTTTCCTTCCAAAGGCTTTTTCGGGAGTTCTGTACCTCCAAAAAATATTCCGGGACCAGTTCCGCGATCCTCGTAATTTTTCGGACGTTTCAAGTACCATATTGGCATCTTTCGGTAAACCCCCAAAATGGCCTCTGGTCCGGCCGGACTATTTGCAGTCCGGGACAACAGGCTTTTGAACCTCAAAATTTGAGTATTCACACACTTGGGTTGGGTTTAAATAAATAATTTGGCTTTTCTAACTAAAATAAATTAGAAATCATAGGTTAATAGAGGCCGGTTTTCCGGGCGTCGGCTTCCAACGGGCCGGCGTATCCAATTCCCTTACCCAGAATCGCATTTGGTGCGCCTGACCAGTCTTTTAAAATAATTTGGCCTTGAACAAAATTGAGTTTAAAATGGAGTCATCTTATTATAAAATTGGAAACGGTCCCATTAAGGTGGCGACTCAAAAATGTTTTATAAGACCGATTTATCGGCATCGTATCCAATAAAATGTTTTGTCACCACTGTTCAAAATAAGATCGCTTTCCATCAAAAACAAAAAGAGACGCTTTTCGGGTCGCTCGGGGGCGGTACGAAAACAGATTGGCGACTTCACTGGGATGCACCCGCTAATCCCCGGTTATTTTTTAATAACTAGTCGGTTGCAATTAGGAATTAACTCTAAAAACCTACGTTTTCTACAATTGGAAATAAAATTGGTTAGAAAGCCGTCGGAAAATTCTTTAATCGTCCTTGTTTGGTTATTTGCTTTCCTTTATTTTTATTTTTCTAAGTTCTTGCATTCATACTGCATTTCTTTCTTCTCACCACTTTTTACCCAAATTATCCCTCGGTATCATTGTTAACTTTGAAGGTGGATCCAGCCTAAACCTTGCGTTTTAGGCACATCCACCTGAGAATTAGCAATTTTACCAACCGCAAGCCTAGTACCTTTAAAGGTGCGTCAAAAGGAGTAGGCCCACGTGAAAGCCCGAATCCTGTTTGCGAAACCCAAACTTTGTAGGCCCAATGGACCAAAGCCCATGCATGTAGTTGAAAGCCTTAGTCACTTCCCCATAAGGAAAACCTGAGTCTGTTTGCTGTTGTTCGGTCGCATTCATTCCGAGAGTTTGTTTCGCCAATCTCAAAACCCCCTGCTGGTTGTTGAGATTAGACAAAATCCTAGGAAACAGATGTCGGAATTTCTACCAACAGAACTCATGTGTGGGAGAGATAAGGTTGGAAGGCATGCATTTCCCAACTCCCGTTCCCTTGCGTGTTATAAACTGTTCATGTGCTGTGACATTCAGGCATCACGTGATACTTTTCATTTCAGCCATGCATTAATAAGGGCTAATTTTCGGTATGGACATTTGACCTTAATTTTGAGAGTGGACCTCTAATTCGTTTTGAATAACATAATGCAATCGTTTATGGTGAATTATTACCCAAAAGTAAAGGGAGTTATAAGGGGGTTGCGATTCTTTGTATTTTCACATTTCTCGCATTATCTAGAAGTAAGCGTGAGATTGCAAAATTTGTAACTAATCAAAACAAGATCCTGTTTGGGACCATCTGTTCCAAGGCAAAAAATAAGGACACAAAAACAAAAAAATAAGAAATATCCCGCTTGAAAATCCTTTCATTCCAAGGCAAAAATTAGGGACTCGAGAGAAAATAGCCGACTGTAAAATCCAAAAGGAACGGTCGACAACGGATAATGCCGGAAATGTTTAAGTACAAAGTAAATTATTGCTATGTTATTCATGCCGAATTTTAGGTCCAGTCGTCGAAAACGAGATCTTATTTCCATACTGGTTATTAGCACATTAGACTTGCATTTCTCATCCTATGTGCCTCTATTCTTCATGCATACATGCAGAACCTCCTTTAACTCAGGTCCTTTTATCTGTCAGCCAAAATTGATCCGTCCCGGGAAATCACTTTGAGAGTTTGGCGCCGACAACCTAGTCAACGTCTGGTCAGAGTGTCCCCAGTCCCCGAGCGTGCTCCGGCTAGTTCTGTGGTCAGTTCAAGTTCGTCTGATTCGGTTTCTGCTTTAGGATCCGGTTGTAGTTGAGATGGCTGACAACAATGTGAATGAGACTGGTTTTTCTCCGGCCCAGTTAAGGGCTATATTTGATATAATAGCCACGGCTTTGGCTCAAGAGAGGGCATAGAATTCGGTTCCTCCTTCTTCAAGTAATCAATCTGTAGTTGAGGAAAGGGAGACTCCAGAACCCACCTCGGGTAACCAAGCATCAGCTGGTAATGCTGCTCCGGTTGAGAACGATCTGATTAAGCAGTTAGCAGAATTAAAGGATAAGGTGGAGAAAATGTCTGTTTTGAAAGAAAAAGATCCAGTCACCAATTTTCACGTGACTGAATGTGTCTTGAAGCCCACAAGTTCTACTTCTGCCAAGACCTTTAAGCATACCTTATTCGAAGGGGATAACGACCCAAGGTCTCATTTGTTTGAGTTCATTCGCGTTGCCCAGATGAACCGGTATGATGAAGAGGATGTGTTACGGGCATTTTCTCAGACATTGCACAAAAGCTATAGAAGATGGTACGACGGTTTGGATGTGGAGACACAGAGAGATTGGGTCAAGCTTCAGATTGCTTTTCTCAAGCACTTTAAAACAGATGACAGTGATGAGTTTGGTCTTCGTGATTTGGAAAGCCTAAAGCAGGGGAAGGATGAGAGCTTCTCCGATTATTACAGAAGATGGAGGACAAAGCTATTTATGGTACAGACAAGGCCAAAGGATTAAGAGTTGATCCGGATTTTTAGTCGAAGCTTATTGCCTTACTTTAAAGGAGAGGATGTTGGCTCAACCTCTCACCGACTTTTCTTTGGTACAAAGGACTGGATTAAATATTGAAGAGCTCTACAATGAAGAGAAAAAGAAAAGCCGGGGGTTTGGTAATTACCGGTCTTCCTACGGTGACTATAATAGAAATGTTGGCAATGCAGCTACAAACCAATCAGGGAGTAGCAATACAGTTGGAGCTGTTAATGAGAGAATGAGAAGGGAATTCACTGATTTGGGTAGACCATTAAACAAAGTTATGAGATCTTGCATTAGGAATGGTGTATTGTCAAAGTTACCAATTAATCCATCTAGGCCTATTCAGGGCAAGTTTGTTGATCAAGACTGTGAATACCATCAGTGCAAAGGCCATTCTACTGATAATTGCTTCAGACTCAAACATGATATACAAGATTTGATAGATAGTGGGAAGATCACTAAGCCCGCTGAGCGTAATAAGCCGAGCACATGGAATAATCCTCTTCCGCAGTACCAGTACAACTATCCACCTCATGAGTCTCAGGTGCATCAATTAATGCAATTGGAAGCAGTTTGCCTGAAGAGCTGATATTGGCAGAGGCAGAGTTGGAAGAGAGGATGTGTGCTATACATTTGGGATGACTACAGCAGAAGATACAGAGGAAGCTGAGAGGAAGATGCTGGAGATGTCAAAGCGTACAGAGATGAAAGAAAAAGCTACCCCAAAGACCGAGGATGCTCCTGGTGCCGATGAAATAATACAAACCATTAAAGATAATTGTGATGGATGTATTGAACAAGCTCTTAATCTTGTTTTTCATTTTTCTGAATGTTACTTTGGGAACGATCTGGATGAATTTCCTTTACCATTTTAATCAATAGAAGTGAATTTTGATTACTTGTTTTCTCGTTTTCCTGATTGTCGTGTTTATGGCACTGATTACACGCATATTTGATATAAATGCATTGCATCATTTCACATTTAACCCAAGTACTGTCGAAGATCTCAAAAGAATCGAAATCGGATCGGACTTTAAGCTTGAGCTCAAAAAAGATCTCCAAGAATGTCTCAAGAGGAATTCAAAAGTCTTTGCCCGGAGTTATGCTGATAGGCCTGGGATCAACAAGTCAATTGCAGAGCATTTCACCCCTACCGATCCGAATATCAAGCCAATGAGACAGAAAAGAAGATGGGTCAGACCAGAGTGGCAAGATAAGATCAAGGCTAAAGTTCAGAAACAGCTAAATGCAGGTTTCTTGAAGGTAGTGCATTACCCTGAGTGGTTAGCAAACATAGTCCCTGTGCTTAAAAAGGACAGGAGACTAAGAGTCTGTGTCGACTACAGAAATTTAAACAAAGCCTCGCCCAAAGATGACTTCCCTCTTCCACATATAGATGTTTTGATCGACAGTGCTGCAAGAATGGGATGTTATTCCATTACTGACAAAAAAAGAGAAAAAAAAAGAAAAATGATGATGAAATAAAATAAAAAATAATATGATAGTTAAAAAAAAAGAATAAAGAGAAAAAGCCGAAAGTGAGTTTTTCAAAAAGTCTGTTTTATTCATTGGCTGCCAAACAGGTGGTTAGATTTATCAAGCGGAACATTTTCTGTCGCTATGGTGATCCTCATCACATAGTTACAGACAATGGTTTTCATTTCCAAGCAGACGTCATCCTGGAAATTCAGACCCAACTGGCATGGATCGTTCAGAATTCAGAAACTGTTGGCCAAAGGCCCCACTGAATTGGTCACTAAGGAAGGAAAGCCTTTTAATTGGATCGTTAATCAAGACCAGATGAAAAGGTTTTATGTCTGAAATGATGATTTCGATCGCTAAAAAAAAAAAAAAAAAAAGAGGAGGCTAGGTTGAAAACCCGAAAGGGCGACCTAGGTAAGAAATGAACTCGTTAGGTTGAAAACCTGTAAAGGGCAGCCTAGGCAAAAGTTAGAGTTTAAAAATAATAATAATAATAATAATAAAAGAGAAAAATTTTGAGATTAACGCATGGTGCTTAGTTTAAATGCAAAATCTATGCCATGCATTTGTGACATACTTGCAACTGGTTGCTCAATGCCATAAACCTGACTAGAAGGAGAATAGACGAATGAGTAGTTAGAATAAACGACTATTGTATTAAAAAAAAAAAACTGTATGATGTTGAAGGAAGCAAGATCAATACAGAGCTTAATTTCCATATTTTTCTTCCCACTTATTTCTGGGGTATGACTGTTGATTACAAGACCTTCCTCTCTGCTTAGTTGGTTAGAATTTGCTCATTTGTTTTGAAAATTTTTGCCTGATGGTCCTACCTGAGTGTTGGATTCTTTTATATGGCGATCAGGAGGTCAAATGCTATTTTCTCGGTGGTTTCCCCGGAAGGATCGATAAAAGAAAACCATGAATAAAATCCCTAGCACTTAAATAGGTTCATGCATACATGAGGGAGTTGCATATTTTATCTCTTTCTGAATGTTGCAGGTGATAAAATGGTCACCCCATCTTTTTCAAATGTAAGTTTCCGTCCTTAGTTAAAAAAAAAAATCCACTTTTATGTGCTTTCATTTCTTAATCCAAGGGCAGGAGGTCCAAGTGCTAATCCAGCAAATAATTTCGAAAGAAAAGATTTGTTGCTGTCTTTTGGTGTCTTTAAGTGCAGCGAACAGGGATCAATAAAGAAGGAACTGCTGGAATTATTCATTGAAAAGAGAAAAAAAAGGGAGGATACAATGATTAGGAGCTCATGGCCCTCCAAAATACAAGAAATTGAATAAAGAGAAAAGTAGCAGCAAAGCCATCACATCCACCAAATTACCCTCAGGTAAGTTTTCTTTCAAACACCGCATCAGGAAGAGTATACCTGAGAATGTAATAACATTTTTTGCTAAAATTTCTACACAAAAGTGGGATTATAAATAAATAAAAATAAGATTTTCAAGGTTTGCTTAAAAGATAATATTTTTGGTCTCAGGACAGAATTCCAAACTGGGGGCAAAAATAAAATCTTTTGCCCTGATGCAAAATTTCAAATTTCAAAGTTTACGATTATTAATGCATGGGGGCATGTGACGCTCCAACATTTAACAAAGGCAAGACCACACAGAAATTGCTCTTTTCTTTTGAAATGTTTTCAGGTCAACCGGTGATGGTTTCTCGAAGCCGGTGACGCTCCAACATTTAACAAAGGCAAGATCTGTTTGTATATAGAAATTTCTCTTTTCTTTTGAAAATGTTTTTAAGTCAACCGGTGATGGTTTCTCGAAGCCGGTGACGCTCCAACATTTAACAAAGGCAAGATTTGTTTGTACACAGAAATTGCTCTTTCTTTTCTCTTGAAAATATTTTTAGGTCAACCGGTGATGATTTCTCAAAGCCGTTTAATCCCACCAAGCAATGATGGTGCATTGCGAAGCTGCTTGGATTCCAATCCTGATTAAGTGATGGTGTATTGAGAAGCTGATCAGGACAAGGCGAGATCTGTTTGTACACAGAAATTGCTCTTTCAACAGAACCCTAGACGTGGCCAGATGACCGCTGATGCTTAGAATGTTGATGTAGTCTGACTGGAGCCTTCAGGTCAATTCAAATCCTTTGAGCCAATCAAATCGAGCTTCGGAGGTGACTTCAAAGCCAATTAGACTGAGCTTTGAAGATGATCACAGATCCGACTGGAGCCAACAAAGCCGATTAGACTGAGCTTTGTTCGTGGCCAGATGATCTCAACAGAACCTTGGACGTGGCCAGATGACTGCCGATGCTTAGAACGCTGATGTAGTCCGACTAGAGCCTTCAGGTCAATTCAAATCCTTCGAGCCAATTAGACCTAGCTTCTGAGGTGTCTTCAAAGCCAATCAAACCGAGCTTTGAAGATGATTACCAGATGATCAAAACAACCACTTCATTCAACCCGAGATTGAAGGCGTGTCAGTGGGCCACTTTAACATTAATTGTTTACACGATTAATGATAAAGTGGGGGGGGCAAACTGTTGACGCGTGTTTTTATGCCCCCACCTGATCCGATGAGGATACGAGGATGCAAAATGAATGGGTTAATGCTATCTAGAAGTCTTTTAATCCAAGGATTTAAATTAAAAATGATGTTAAATAGTTGGCTGAGCCATAACTGAGTCACGCAGCTATGAAGCAAGCTGCGTCACGGAGCTATAGCTGCGTCACGCAGCTATGAAAATAAGCTGCGTCACGCAGTTGTGTCCTGACCTACCTCTATAAATAGATCTCTTTCTTACATCAAAGGAACGATTTTGAAACCCTAAAAAATCCTACGGCCATATTCTCCTCCAGAAACTCTTGTGAGTTGATTTGAAGGAAAATTGCCATTAGATATCAATTTTAGGTGAATCAAACCATAAAAAGAGAGAAAATAACAAATGATAAACAAAGAACACTTGAATCCTTGGAAACTAAGCTTCTGGGAGATCTTAACTATCACTTGTTAAGACATTTGATCCATTCACAATCCTCAATCTGAGAATTAGGTAATTTCTTTAACATTTTTTGTATTTTTTACATACTTTTTGTGGTTTTAGTAATTTAAGCTTCTTTAAATTGTATTCTGTTCATATTTGACCATTTTATATGTCCTTAAATCACATTTAAATAAAAAATTGATCTAAATAAAGCGTTTGAAAACGAACTTGGGCCAGAGCAGCTGCGTCACGCAACTGTTCATCCAAGAACAGCTGTGTCACGCAACTGTTCATCCAGGAACAGCTGGGTGATGCAACTGTTAGCTGTGTGACACAACTGTTCCAAGCTTCCAGAGTTAATTTCTTCAATAAATCTGAAAAAAAAAAGTCCAATTATGAACAGATCACAGTTTAATTAAGCTTAGAATACTAAAATGTGATTTTAAGTGTTTATTTGTATGAATTTTACAATTTCTGCTTAAATTAAAAATGAAATTAAATTTGTTGATTTATTAATAATTTGCATGTTTAGAATTAAATAGAAAATAATAATAAAAATGTGATTTTTAGTGTTAAATAATAAATATGCATGATTTTTGGGTTTTTGGGTTTATAGGTTTAATTTTAAATCGGGTAGAATGTATTTAAGGTTCAGTTTGTTACCCGCCTTGAACCATAAGGCAAGAGCGGGTCATTTATTTATTCGATTTAATATCCTTGATTCGGTTTGTTGCCTGCCTTTAACCATAAGGCAAGAGCGGATCTTTTATTTGTTTGGTTTAATTACTTTGATTTGAATGGTTATTATGTGATAATTAGATTTGATTGGGACGATTAAATAATTTTCCATATGAGAACTCGATTCACTTGGGTTGGGTTTAAATAAATAATTTTGGCTTTTCTAACTAAAATAAATTAGAAATCATAGGTTAATAGAGGCCGATTTTCCGGGCGTCGGCTTCTAACAGGCTGGCGTATCCAATTTCCTTACCCAGAATCACATTTGATACGCCTGACCAGTCTTTTAAAATAATTTGGCTTTGAACAAAATTGGGTTTAAAATGGAGTCATCTTGTTATAAAATTGGAAACGGTCACAATGCCGAAATAATGGATGGCGACTCAAAAATGTTTTAGAAGACCGATTTATCGGCATCGTATCCAATAAAATGTTTTGTCACCACTGTTCAAAATAAGATCGCTTTCCATCAAAAACAAAAAGAGACGTTTTTCGGGTCGCTCGGGAGCGGTACGAAAACAAAGACTGGGAACTTCTTCCTCCAACTTGTGTACCCCTCCCCAAAATATCACCAGCATATGAATGCATGTGACTAAAGGAAGAAATGCACGTGAGTGTGTGAGTCGCCACCTTGTTTAATTATTTTAGGGTAAACTAGGAAAAAACCCTAAGTGACTCCATTTTTAATTAACCTAGTTACTAGATTAATTATCCCAATGTTTAAGGCACAGTCTGCGAACCCGAGGTGGATCCCGAGACTATGTCATGCTGATGAACTAACCGATGGATGAATGCTTTACAAGGTGAATGATGGATTAATGAAATGTTTGTGTGATTTTGACTTGCCGCCCGGGGTGAAATCCCGAACGTGCCTACGCACTTCCGTTTGAACGGAAGATCAAAGTCAACGTAGTTCGATAGGCCTTCTTTGAAGGGCTTTGAATGGGTATGCTTAATGCATGAGTGTGTATGCTTTGTGCATGAGTGTGTATGCTTTGTGCATGAGTGTGTATGCTTTGTGCATGAGTGTGTGTATGCTTTGTGCATTTTGTTTAGGCATTTTGCCAAAAATTGATTGATTTAGGCATTTGTGCCAAAATGGTTCATTTAAACGATTTGTCGCTTAAAAGATTGATTTTAAGGCATTTTGCCAAAAATGTTGATTTTAAGCGATTTGTCGCTAAAATGGTTGATTTTACGGTTTTAAACCGAAAATGATTGATTTTGAGGCATTTTGCCAAAAATGTCGATTTTAAGCGATTTGTCGCTAAAATGGTTGATTTTACGGTTTTAAACCGAAAATGATTGATTTTGAGGCATTTTGCCAAAAATGTCGATTTTAAGCGATTTGTCGCTAAAATGGTTGATTTTACGGTTTTAAACCGAAAATGATTGATTTTGAGGCATTTTGCCAAAAATGTCGATTTTAAGCGATTTGTCGCTAAAATGGTTGATTTTACGGTTTTAAACCGAAAATGATTGATTTTGAGGCATTTTGCCAAAAATGTCGATTTTAAGACTTTAAGCCAAAATTGTTGATTTTAAGGCAATTCATTTGCTAAAATGTGTAATTTAGGCGATTGTCGCCAAAATGGTTGATTTTGAGGCCTTCGGCCGAAATGTGTTGGTCTTAAGGCTTTTCGCCAGAATGGTTTGATTTTATGACTTTTAGTCGAAAGTGTTGATTTTAAGGCGTTTCGCCAAAATGGTTCGATTTTACGACTTTTGGCTGTAAAAGGTTTGATTTTTGATTAAGCAAGACTTTAGTTGACGTGTATGCATTTTTATGCAGTTATAGAATGATTAAGAGTAGAAAAGAAGCATGCATGAAGTGCTAAAATTAAATAGGCAGAATTTTAATTACGTACCTGATTTAATCGTCGGCCACTTCTTAACTCCAGATTTAGCTCCTCGTTTAGGTATATTAATTAATTTTTAATTTTATTTTATTTTAGTGGTCAAATAACACAATATAAATGCAATAAAATTAAATTAAATGCAAAAAGCGGTAAAGAAGACGCAAGGAGCGTGAGAGGGAGAAGGTTTCGTCCGTCAATACAGACAAGAGGTGCCAAAAACAGCCTGAAAATGGCCTATTTATAGGCCATTTTCGGGTCCCGGGCGGTGGCTGCCGCCGTGCATGGCGGTAGCCACCGCCAGAAAATCTGGGCGGTAGCTGTCGCCCAGGCTCGGCGGTAGCTACCGCCCTGTCGGTGGGGCGACAGGCCCCGCCCGCGCAGGGCGAGAGGCCCCGCGTGTGCTGGCGGCAGGCCTCGCCCAGGGCGCGAGGGGGGGTCAGGCCCTGCGCGCGGGGCGACAGGCCTCGCTCGCGCGGGGCGAGAGGCCTCGCCCGCGCGGGGCGAGAGGCCTCGCCCTCGCGCGGCGCGGGAGGCCTCGCCCGCGCGGGGCGAGAGGCCTCGCCCTCGCGCGGTGCGGGAGGTCTCGCCCGCGCGGGGCGAGAGTCCTCGCCCGCGCGCGGCGCGGGAGGCCTCGCCCGCGCGAGGCGAGAGGTTTCGCCCGCGCGGGGCGAGGGGTCTCGCTCGCGCGCGGCGCGAGGGGCCTCGCCCGCGCGCGGCGCGAGGGGCCTCGCCCCGCGCGCGGCGCGAGGGGCCTCGCCCAGCGCGCGGTGCGAGGGTCCCCGCCCGCGCTGGGCGAGGGTCCCCGCCCACGCTGGGCGAGGGTTCTCGCCCGCGCTGGGCGCCAGGCCCCGCCCGCGCTGGGCGAGGGCTGTCGCCCGCGCTTGGTGGGGACTGGCGCCGCCGTGGCCGGTGCGGCCACCGTGTGTCGCTTCGGGAGCTGTTTTGGGAGTTTCGGACCTCCGAAAAATATTCCGGGACCTGTTCCGCGATCCTCGTAAAATTCCGGACGTTTCAAGTACCATATTGATATATTTTCGGTGAACTTCCGAAATGGCCTCCGGTCCGGCCGGACTGTTTGCAGTCCGGAAAAATTGGCTCTTTGAGCCTTGTGAGTCAAAGTTACTGTAGAAAAGTCAAATTTACTGTAGCAAATGCACTGTAGCACAATTAAATTTGCTGTAGCAAATTCATTGTAGCACAGTCAAGTAGCAAAGTCAACCAATAGGCTTTTTGAGCCTCAAAATTTGAGTATTCACAGTTGCGCCCCACCGTCGACCATAAAAATGATTTATGGGAGTCGGTGGTTGTATGAAACGCAAATTTTGTAGGCGAGAATTGGACGCGTCCAGAAGACCCGCCTCTTGGCTATTTGCTTATAAATAGCCTAAAAAAAGCTCATTCTCATTCATTCAAGACTTTCTAAGTTAAGGAAATCTCTCAAATTCTCTCAACTTCCTAGGTTTTAAGGTTTCTCTTCTTTCATGGCTTCCTCTGATCTGAGCGGTGAGGAGTACCTGGGGTCTCTGGGGATCTCGCTTGACGAAGTCAACCTTACGGCGGACGCTAACAGTCACGCCTCCGTAACAGGCATCTTCGCCCAGGTACGCCTTCTTTTACTCTGATTATTATTTTTTCGGGCCTTAGGGGCCTAAAAGAAAATAGGGATTGTGGCTTTTCGGGCTTTGGGCCGAATTTGTGAAATTGTGAACTTTGGGCCTCCGTGGCCCGAGTGTGATTTTCGGTCCTTAGGCCGAATTGTGAAATTGTGAGCTTTGGGCCTCTGTGGCCCGAGTGTGATTTTCGGTCCTTAGGCCGAATTGTGAAATTGTGAGCTTTGGGCCTCTGTGGCCCGAGTGTGATTTTCGGTCCTTAGGCCGAATTGTGAAATTGTGAACTTTGGGCCTCTGTGGCTCGAGTGTGATTTTCGGTCCTTAGGCCGAATTGTGAAATTGTGAGCTTTGGGCCTCTGTGGCCCGAGTGTGATTTTCGGTCCTTAGGCCGCATGGTGAAATTGTGAATTTTGGGCCTCTGTGGCCCGAGTGTGATTTTCGGTCCTTAGGCCGAATTGTGAAATTGTGAGCTTTGGGCCTCTGTGGCCCGAGTGTGATTTTCGGTCCTTAGGCCGAATTGTGAAATTGTGAGCTTTTCTGCGCTTACTGTTTCATGAGCATGCATGCTAAGATATTATCCTTAGTAAGGAACCAAGGACCAAATCTCATATTGTTTTACCTTTTTTAGGATCCTTACATTAGATTGGATGTGGCTGAGATTTCTATGTCCGAAATCCCGATCGAGACATTGGATCCGAACCACCCGGTTGGAGCGATCATCAATCCGTCCCGACTGGGTTACTTGAGACATTTTGATGCTTGCCGAAACAGTCACAAGGAGTTGCTGGGTGCTTTGGCTGAAAGATGGTGGGACACCACCAACACTTTTCATTTTTCCTGGGGCGAGATGACAATGACTCCCGTGGATTTTTCTGTGATTACCGGAATCCCTTTTGGTATTCGGCCGATCGAGTTATACGACGACTGGAGGACAGAAGTTTCCCCTGATCGGATGGTGGAGTTGATTGGTATAGACCTGCCTCGGATTGTCGGGCCAGGCTCCGCTACTCCAGCTTTGAGCGTTTCTAGGCGCTGGCTATACCTCCAGGCCCCCGGTATTTATGCTAGACACAGGCGGGGAGAGCTGACGGCTTCTCAAGTGGCCAGGTTCACTTTGTTGCTGATGTTTGCGTCGACCTTCTGGTCCAACAGGAAAGAAAGGTTCAATCCTTCTATCTTGAAGAGTTTAGAAAATCTAGCCCATCTTACGGAGTACGACTGGGCCGGCGCTATCCTGAGCCGTATGTATGATGATATGTGTGATCTGAGTCGGAGCCACTGCAAACTTAGCGGGACCTACTACTTCTGGGAGGTAATGCAAGCACATTCTGTATATTTTCTGTTTCATTTGCCCTCTTCTGACTCTCGTTTCTTCTTTGTTGCAGATTTGGGCATTTGAATACTTTCCTTATACTCGCCCGGAGCAGATTCAGGCCGATCTCGGATTAGGGCTAGTACCTTTGGCTTGGAGATGGTACCGAACAAATCTTCATACGAGTCGGCATAGGCACTCGCTAAAAGATCTAAGAATCTTCTTCGATACGTGCAGCCCGGCACAGGCATGTATTTAGCAACTCTTGAATATGTTAAATAAAAAAGATTTATTAACACATTTGCTTCTTTTGTAGGTTGAAATGGGGGCGATGGCCACCCATCTACAGAGCTGGATTCAAGTTGATTCTCATTTCCAGCGATCAGATGACTTGCTTCGGCGGAGGGTGATTCTGTCGCATCCGATCTTGAGACGATATTACTTAGGCGAGAGAGTAGACCTTCAAATAAGAGGCTGTCGTTCCATTCCTTATCCTCCTCCCGGGGACATGCGAGCGGGCAAACAGATGATTCTCACTGATGCTCATATTGAGGGTATTCCATATGGAGAGCTCATCTTGGAGGGAGATTATGCTGAGTTCTGCAGACTTTTTCTGATGCAGCCTATTGGGTCGCGGCTTGATGATTTTCAGAGATCAGCTCCCTTCCATCCGCCCGCCACCCGCTCTTCTCGGGCTGCGGGTTCTTCGAGTAGGACTCCAAAGAGAAGGCCTACGACTGATCCTTCTTCTTCTACTTGGGCTGAGGGTTCCTCTCAAGCCGGTCCTAGCCGCTCGGCCGGCCATTCCAGGGCTCCCCGGGCTGTTTCAGAGGCTACCGGGTCGCTTCACTCAGACTTGGCCAATTTACGCCTTCCGTACAGCATTTCCTACCATACTCCAGACGCTTCTTTAGCCTTTCGAGAAGTCCCACTGGAGAATGTGGATCGCTTGGCTCTGCCTTCTGAGGACATTACCGAGGTAAGTAAAAATTGTTAAACCTCTCACAAAAATGATTCATGAGAGATTTGACGTGGATTTGCATTCATCTCTTTTTTTTTTTTTTTTTTTTTTGTAGGTTCCTGTCGGATTGATCAATCAAATGATGGAATTGATGCTCGGGATGCAGCAAGAACTGTCTTCGTCCTGGACTCGTGAGGCTTACAGTGATCAGAGAACGCAGAGGCCCCGTCGCTGAAGTCATGGTTGCTGAATTTTTCTGTTCCCCTTTCTTTCTCTCTTTTTTTTTTTTTTTTTTTTTTTTTTTTTTTTTTTGACTACTGTACTAAACCTTGACTGTGCTTCTGTACTGTATCTTTGTACTGAGCTTTATTTTGTACCTGCACTTGGTTAGTATCGAAATATATGTATGCATGCTTATTGTATTTGAAATGAAATGGGAGGACTTCATCTAATAGACAAAATACTCTCTTTTTCCTTTTTTTTTTTTTTTTTTTTTTTTTTTTTTTTTTGTGTGTGCGGCGGTCGCTACCGCCATCATTCGGCAGTAATTCGGCGGTTGCTGCCGCCGTCATTTATTGGCAATTCGGCGGCTGCTACCGCCTTCATTCGGCGGCTGCTGTCGCCCTCATTCGGTGCTTTTTCTCCTATAAAGGCTTATTCTTTGTTTCGGCTTTTCACTCATTCCCTATCTTCTCTCTCCTTCTTTTCTCTCCGTGTTTATCTTTTCCAAAGAATGAATCCTTCTTTCAATCATAGCATGCACAGTTGGGCTAGGAGTCTCTCTAAAGTTGAAAAGATCAACTTGAAGAGGTATGGACTCTCTCCTATCATTACCCTTAGGGGGGTAGTAGTCGACTGGGATTTCTTATGGGCTTGCATCAGGCTTTGGGATCCAGAGGCCCATGTTTTCCGATTCGGGGCCATGATGGAGGAAATGTGCCCTCTTTTTGAGGAATTTTGTGCTATCATAGGGTGCGACCCCAATGCCCCTTTGGTCAGGCATGAAGTCAAGATCGGGTATGTTCGGTCGTTTGAAAGTCTGTTTCAGTTCAGCCGACCTCAGGCTAGGGCCATGATTGTTGGAGATCAGAAAGCAGTTCTGCTGCCCCTGATTGATGAGTTCTCGGGGGTCTGTTCAGATGACCCAGACCGGATGAGATTAAGAATGCGGGCCTTGGTTTTTTGCTTATTGGCTGGCTTCTTATTCAACAAGGATCCAGGCTTCGGGGATTTGCGACTTTGTCCCATGGTTCGGCAGATGGAGGACATGGGTTGCATAGGTGGCATTGTGCTGGCAGAAACTATTAGGAGCCTCGACAGAGCCGCTTTAGGCTTCGAGGATTGGACAGTTTCTCCTATTATTCTCCAGGTATTTCCTTCCTTTTTTTTTTCATTATTATTATTATTTTTTTTTTTTTTTTTTTTACCTATCCCTTTGTAATAGAAAGGATCCATTACTCAGGTTTGGTTAAAGGATCACCTCCAAGTGGTTGCTGTTCCTATTTTACTGCCGTATAATCCCGTTCAGTATCGCATGCGGAGGATCTTAATCACACATCCGTCCACTGATGCATGGACTTCATGGCTGATTGAGTTGGGTCCGAATGAAGTGCTGTGGTTTGTACCCTGGTATGGCATTACCCGCTTTATACAGGTCAGCTCTCGTCATACTCAGGTTTACCTCTTAGGACTTACCCATTGTACTTGGTACTATGCTTCGCGTGCTATGAGGCAAATGGGAATAGATCAGACTGTACCGATCATGGATAATTCTTTATCTGATTCCACCATCACTCCGGGAGTTACCCGTGCTGTCCTTAGAGCTTGGGTTAGAGACCATCAGATGGTTAGGCCTTTACCTAATCCTGCTGGTGTTCAGACTTCTCCTGAGTATCGGGCCTGGTTCATGAACGTTGTCTGGCCGGTTGAAAAGCTAAGGAGGAACGCACTGCTGAGCGCACTCGAGGGTTGGACTCAGGCTGACACTGGTGATGGGGTTAGGACTGAAGAGGAGATCATGTTGGCTCCTCGGACACATGAGGCTGGAGAGAGTTCAGCAGCTAGGGATGACTCGGAGGACGTTGCTCCTCGGAGGCGACGGGTCACCTAGACTTTAATAGGCTTTTATTCTTTTGGTTTTGGATGTATGCTCTCTCTTTTTTTTCTTTTTCTTCCCTTTTTTTTTTTTTTTTTTTTTTTTGACTGTTTATTTGGGACTTTGACTCTGGATTTTGGATTTTTGTTCTTTGGCTTTTGCTTGTACTGTTTGGCTTTATTACTTTTTAATTGGAGTGTCATTTGACTTTTAAGCTTTCCAAGCTCTTTCCAACTTTATTCATTCAAGCTCTAATTTTTGCCTAAGCCGCCCTTTCGGGTTTTCAACTTAGCGAGCTACCCATTTTTGCCTAAGCCGCCCTTTCCGGGTTTTCGACTTAGCGGGCCCCGACTTTTGCCTAAGCCGCCCTTTCGGGTTTTTGACTTAGCGGGTTTTTCTTTTCTTGCCTGAAGCCGCCCTTCCGGGTTTTCAACTTCAGCTTTGATTTGATTTTTTTTTTTGTTTTTTTTTTTATCATTTGGCAAAGAAGAATGACATGAATTTTTTATTAATGCTTAGACCGTGCCCAATGAGGGCTGCCTACATATCTCCGATATGTAATTTCTTTTTTCCGAAGAGAATCAGGTCTAATGTAGTTCGTTTTACATTATGCAATGCTTATTACACAAAATATCTTTTTAACTGATCTAAATTACATGGATTCGTGAATTCCAAACCATCCAAATCAGTTAAGATGACGGCTCCGCCAGACAGTATTTTCTTCAACACATAGGGTCCAGCCCAATGAGGGCGAAACTTCCCACGTGGATCCGTGATTGGCTGTCTAATTTCCTTCAGGACTAAACAACCTTCTTCCAGTTTTCGGTCTTTGACCTTCTTGTTAAAATGTCGTGCCATTCTCCTTTGGTAGACTCGAGTTTGGTGGATTGCTTGTAACCGCTTTTCGTCCATGCCCAAGAGTTGCGAATGATAATTCTTCACCCAATCGGCTTCGCTAATCTGACTTTCTTGGATAACTCTTGCCGACTGAACTTCCAGCTCAATAGGCAATACTGCTTCCATGCCATATACTAAGGAATACGGGGTTGCCCCAGTAGGTGTTCTAATTGAAGTCCTATATCCCCATAAGGCATTCGGCAACTGTTCATGCCAAGCTTTATGCTTTTTGACTGTCTTCTGTAAAATGACTTTTATAGCCTTATTTGCAGCTTCCACAACCCCATTTGTTTGTGGACGATAGGGCGAGGATTTATGGTGTCGAATCCTCGTTTCTTTCAACAAATTAGCAAATTCACCCTGGAAGTGAGCTCCATTGTCCGTGGTGATCTCGAATGGCGTTCCGTACCGACAAAGGATGTTGGTACGAACGAACTGCGCTGCCTTCTTGGCATTCAGAATTGAATAAGAGGCTGCCTCGATCCACTTAGTGAAGTAATCTATAGCAACCAAAATGAACTGGTGACCGTTGGAAGCTTTCGGGTGGATTTTTCCGATCACGTCTATGCCCCAAGTTGCGAAAGGCCATGGTGAAGCAATAGGATTCAAATTGACCGGAGGTTGTCTTTGCAGCTTAGCAAAAATTTGACATTCGTGACACTTCTGCGCGTGCCTCACGCAATCTGCCTTCATGGTTGACCAGTAATAACCTAGGTTCATGATTTTTCGAGCCAAGGCTATCCCGTGCATGTGTGGGCCAGATTCCCCGTTATGTAAGGAATCCATGATGGTTTGAGCTTCTCCCTCATCGACGCACCTTAGGTGCAAGCCGCTCCAACTTCTCTTGTACAGAACTCCATCAGTAAGGAAATATCCGGATGCCAACTGTCTCAATGTTCGTTGATCAGTCTTAGTGGATCCTTCCGGGTAGGTTTCATTCTGAAGGTAATTCTGTATATCCCAATACCAAGGCTTGTCATCGACCAAATTCATGATATGTGCTGGCTGTTTCTGTAGCCGCACTGTCAGAGGTCGGATGACTCGGTCTCCTTCTACATCGACCATGGAGGCTAAAGTAGCCAGAGCATCTGCGAACTGATTTTTGGCTCGCGGCAAGTAGTGGAAAGATAAATCCTCAAATTGCTGAGCCAATTCGTCCAAGCGTTGTAGGTAAGGAACCAAACGCTCTTCTTTAATTTTCCATTTCCTTAAAGCTTGGGAGACTATTAAGTTAGAATCTCCGAAAACCTTGAGGACCTTTATCTCTTTTTCCAGGGCTGCTTCTAACCCCTTTATGCAAGCTTCATACTCGGCTTCATTGTTTGTGCAGTCGAAATCTAATTTGACTGCAATCGGAATGTATTCGCCACAAGGAGTTTTGAATACGACTCCAACCCCGTTTCCATGGTAGTTCGAAGCTCCATCGAAGTACATTTCCCAGACCTCACTTTCCAAGTTCAACAAGTCTTCATCAGGAAATTCTACCTCCGGCATTTTGTCTTCGACCGGTAATTCTGCTAATTGATCGGCCAAGGCTCCGCCTTTCACCGCTTTCCGTTGCACAAATTTCAAATCATAAGCCGCGAGTACTGACACCCACTTAGCCATCTTACAATCAAGAACCGGCCTCTCCATAAGGAATTTCAAGGGGTTCGATTCAGAAACAACATTTGTGGTGTAAGATGAGAGGTAGTGCTGCAGCTTTGTACAAGCCCATACTAGAGCCAGACACAATTTCTCTATCTTATTGTATTTTAGCTCATATTCTAGCATCCTTTTGCTGAGGTAATACACGGCATTTTCTACCCTTGTATCTTCTGCTTGTTGAGCTAGCATTGCACCCATCGCTTCTTCTGTCACCGATAGGTACAACAGCAAAGGCTTTCCCAGCCTTGGTGGCTGTAAAACTGGCGGGGACAACAGATATTGCTTGACTTGGTCGAAAGCTTTCTGACAATCCTCATTCCATTTGACGGCTACTCCTTTTCTGAGCAATTTGAAAATCGGACCACAAGTGTCGGCCAATTGATTGATGAATCGGCTGATGTATTGTAGCCTTCCTAGGAAACCCCGGACTTCCTTTTCCGTCCTTGGTGCCGGCATCTCCATAATGGCTTTGGCTTTTGAAGGGTCAATTTCTATGCCCTTTTGGCTGACCATATGCCCCAGAAATACTCCGGATGTAGCTCCAAACAGACATTTTGCCGGGTTGAGCTTTAAGTTGTACTTTCGAAGTCTAAGGAAGAACTTCTCAAGTGCTGTTGCATGCTCTTCAGCTGTTTTTGACTTAATGACCATATCGTCGACATACACTTCTACTTCTTTGTGAATCATGTCATGGAAAATGGTCGTTGCCATTCTTTGATAGGTTGCCCCGGCATTTTTGAGACCAAAAGGCATGACCCTATAACAGTAGGTTCCCCATTCTGTGATGAATGCCGTTTTCTCTTTGTCTGGCACATGCATCATTATTTGGTTGTATCCGACAGCAAGATCGGTCAAGGAGACCATCTCGTGTCCCGCCATTCGGTCTACTAACAAGTCAATATGCGGTAGGGGAAAGTCATCTTTTGGACATGCTTTATTCAAATCCCGATAGTCTACACACATTCTGACTTTGCTATCTTTCTTCGGCACTGGCACAATGTTTGCTAACCATGTCGGGTAGGCAATGGGTTCTATGAACTTGTTTTCTAGTTGCTTGGCAACTTCCTCCTTGATTTTCAAGGACCATTCTGTCTTCAGCCTCCTTAGCTTCTGCTTCACTGGCTTAACCTCGGGATAAACTGGAATCTTGTGTACCACTATTGCTGGGTCAATTCCCGGGATGTCATTCGCCTTCCACATGAAGCAATCGACAAACTTCTTTAAGCATTCACTGATCTGTTCCCTGTTCACACAATCAGATGCAATGTATGTATGTTCGTTTTCTTCTTTGCCCATTATTATTTTTTCTTTTTCATTTTTCATTTCATTTATTTCTTTTTCATTATTTTTGCTTGGAAATGCTTGGAAAGATAGACACGCGGAGTAGTCAAAGATTTGCAAGCCTTTATTGATAATGACAGAATCGTCTTCAAAAGGTACATTAAATTTGAAATTTGGATTTTCGAAATCCAACACAGATGACTCAGGACTGGAACTGGACTCTGACTCGGTTTCGGACTCGGGGTCAGGCTCAAACTCAATACAGGACTTAATTACACATTTTGACTCTGGGTTTGACTCGGGAGGGGGTTTATCAGCAGCGCGCTCCTCCTCGACATACCAGTTGACAAGAGGCCCTTCATTTGGCTTGATTAAACTCAGCAGGTCTTGATTTTCTTTCTTTCCCGTAATGACTGCAACCTCATCAAAGAGACTTGGCAGCATGAAGTCTTCTACTTCCAGCTCAGCTATTGCCTCAGACTTGTTACCCCAGACATCAGCAAATATCTCTAATCCAGGTAGCACTTTCTTGGCGGTCGGGCAGTAAAATGGTTCTTGGAAACCGTGATAAGGAATTGTCTCTCCGGATTTGCGGAAGTGACTATTCAAAGTTAAAAAGTGTGATGGCATCTGCATTGTTCTGCCTCTGTTCCTAGAGCTCCTAGCTTGGTCTTCCTCAGTAGGCTCATATCCCAGCCCAAAAGTCCCTTGGTTTACTGGACATTCCCAGGCTTGCAGTGCGGGGTATGTTTTTCCGGACCTCGCCATAGCCATTCCTGGTAAGTAAGACATTTTCAACATTAAAGGCACTATGCAATTTATTTGCACCGTCCCAAAATCAAAGAGAATTTGGGAGTTCATAGTCTTTCCTTCTATAAATTGCACAGTATCATACTGAAATCCCGAGAGGGGAAAGTAGGCGCTTTCAGGGTTGACCTCAAAGAGAGGCTGGCCCTTTGGCTTTTTAAGTTGGCTGTAATCATCTCCTTGAACTGTTATGATTTTACCCTCATAAGGGAATTTGACTTTCTGGTGTAAGGAGGAGGGTACTGCTTTGGTACGGTGTATCCATGGCCGTCCCAAAAGCAGGTTGAAACTGGTGGGCACATCGATCACCTGGAATGGTACCTCCATTACGGCTGGCCCGATTGCCAATTTCAGCATAGCAACTCCCAATACTTCCCTTCGGGTGCTGTCATATGCTTTCACTATCTGGTCAGATGGCATGAAATCCGTTTCTTCCAAACCCAGACAGCTGGCTACTCTTAATGGACAGACGGTTAATGCTGACCCATTATCAATGAGAACCATGGGCACAGTTTTGTCTCTAGTCTGAACCGTGATATAGAGGGCATCATTGTGACTATCTCCTCCAGTGGGTAAGTCATCATCCGAAAACCCGATGTTTTGAGTCTTCGAGGATTGGGTGAGGGTGGATACTAGCACTTCGGGGCTAACCTCCACCGACGTTTGAAGCTGACTCAAAGCCTTGCAAAGAGCTTGGCGATGAGGAAAAGATGCTGCTAGAAGTTCCCAAATCGATACCCTAGCTTGTGTCTTCTTTAGCTGTGAAAGTACTGGGTCTTCTTTTGGTTCATCTGTCCTTTGGTAAGGGTTATTTGGGACTTTGTCCAAGACTATCGGCTCATATTGTCTCCCGCTCCTGGTTATAGCATCGAGTTCCTCGACAAAGTCATTTAAATCTAGGACACAAATTTCGTTCCTTTCAAGGAATAGACCGAAAGGATCGATCAATTCCTGGTCATGAAAGATAGCATTTACCCCGTGATTTGGCAAGGGGTTAGTGCTAATGTTCGGTTTGCTTCTCGGAATAATTGAGCCATTGTCTACCAAGTCCTGGATGCGGTTCTTAAGAGTCCAACATGCCTCAGTCTTATGCCCATATGCTTGGTGGTACTCACAGTATTCATTGGTTTTGAAATTCCTCGGTAAGGGGTTAGGTGGTGGTCTTGCCTCCAAAGGTTTGATGTAGTTTGCTTTAACAGCTTCTCGAAATACCAAAAGGATTGGCATGCCGAGATCAGTATATGCTCTTCTTGACTGACTGCCGTTTCTCATGTTTCCCATGCTTCCCGTGTTTCCCATATTTCCCACACGTAAAGGGTTTGTGGGGGTGATACTTGCCACTTCGTGGATTTTTCCGGGCTGGATAGGTTTTTTGTATCTTGAGGCTCCCGAATCTTCTTTCAGTTGTCCCATTTGAAGTAAATCCTCTACCTTCGTAGCAGTGGCAATGAGCGACTGAAACGTTGGTAGGTATTGTGTTTGAAGCTGAGACTGGTAGATAGGCAGTAAATTTTTGATTATTATGTCAACTTGTTCCTGTTCAGAGGGTCGGCTGATCATTTGAGAGGCTTTGGCCCTCCACCTCGTAAGGAACGAGGAAAAGGGCTCATTGTTTTTCTGTTTGGTGGTTTCCAGTTCTCTTCGGGTAACATCCACTTCCATGTTATAGCGATACTGTGAATTGAATGCATTACAGATATCTTCCCAAGTTTTCATCTTTGATCGGTCCAAACTGACAAACCATCTCAAAGCAGCGCCGGTGAGTGACTGTTGGAACAACTGAGCAAGGAGCTCGCTGTTCAATCCGAACGGGTTAAGGGCACCCACATACATTTTCAAGTGTGTTTTTGGACAAGTAGTTCCATCGAATTTGTCCATGTTTGGCATTTTGAATTTGGTTGGCAGTCTTGCTTCGGGGAACAGAGACAAGGAGTCCATGTCCACGACTTCTTTGTGTGTCTTAAGGGCGGTAACAGACCTTTCTAAGAGTTCTAGCTTTTCTCTCATTTTCTGAGCTTCCAGCTCAGAGGCAGTTTTGGAAGGCATGTCATCCAAGTTAAGGGTAGGGTTTGAGGACGCAGATGCAGCACCCGGTCCTGGATTGGAGGCACCATGATCATTTCCCCCAACCGGAATCCCGTTTCCATTACCACCGCCTAGTTCAGCTAGCAGGGCGGTTCTCTGGGCGGCCAATGCCTCATGCATTCTAGCTTCCATTCTAGCTTCCATTTGTTCCATGAGGGCTTTGATGTCATTAAGTGATGCCATTGGCCTAGTTGAAGTTGGTGAACTTGGTGAATTTGGTGATAGCACAGTAGGTGTAGCTGGCACTGACGTTGGCGCTTGAACAGTAGGTACCTGATAGGATGAGGGTAACCGGGTTAGGGTACTGTGTTGTGTATCAAGGTAACTAATAAGAGATAGATCGTCTCTTTGTCCAACTGTGCATGACTGACAAACAGAAGGATATTTCTGTGTCCCTCCACTCTTTTCTTTTTTTTCTTTTTTTTTTTTTAATGCTTATGGTATGCAATGAATGCGCACAACAACACGTCATAATTTATTTTAATGAGATGATTCGTACCATTGGGTGCATATAGTCCTAAAGGATAAGTTCTATAGGCTATGACACAAATAGAGAATCGGCTTATTAAGGAACCCTTGAACCTTGAGCATGAATATACCTAACCACATGTGAAACAAGGAGTTTCGCGTGGGTCCAACGGTACGCATACTCATGGGCCACCTCCAAAAGGATTAGAGATGGTTTGCGGTAACAGGGAGGACGCTTTGGCTATCCGTCGGCATAATCAAGGAGACCTGCCGATCAGCGCTACTTGCTATCCAGACTCAGAAGTTTAAACAGAAGGAGAAGAAATTCATTTGAAATTCATTTTTTATGCAATGGAGAAAAGGATTCTCAATCGTGCAAATAAATCAATAAGTTTTAATGTCTTAATCACATTTTTCAATTAAGTCCGGATTTATCAAGTATTCTTAAAGAAAGAGCACTTGATTCGTATTAGGGTACCCTGCAAAACAAAGCATAATAAAATAATGCCTTAAAGAAAGGCCGGTTAGTTTTCACAACAATTGTAGTCCACTTTATGCAAAATGATTACATGTCCCCAGCAGAGTCGCCAAACTGTGTACCCCTCCCCAAAATATCACCAGCATATGAATGCATGTGACTAAAGGAAGAAATGCACGTGAGTGTGTGAGTCGCCACCTTGTTTAATTATTTTAGGGTAAACTAGGAAAAAACCCTAAGTGACTCCATTTT
Organism: Jatropha curcas; assembly: GCF_041381405.1. NCBI lineage: Eukaryota > Viridiplantae > Streptophyta > Magnoliopsida > Malpighiales > Euphorbiaceae > Jatropha > Jatropha curcas. The sequence continues at coordinate 22,924,044 of NC_143161.1, forward strand.
TAATTAACCTAGTTACTAGATTAATTATCCCAATGTTTAAGGCACAGTCTGCGAACCCGAGGTGGATCCCGAGACTATGTCATGCTGATGAACTAACCGATGGATGAATGCTTTACAAGGTGAATGATGGATTAATGAAATGTTTGTGTGATTTTGACTTGCCGCCCGGGGTGAAATCCCGAACGTGCCTACGCACTTCCGTTTGAACGGAAGATCAAAGTCAACGTAGTTCGATAGGCCTTCTTTGAAGGGCTTTGAATGGGTATGCTTAATGCATGAGTGTGTATGCTTTGTGCATGAGTGTGTATGCTTTGTGCATGAGTGTGTATGCTTTGTGCATGAGTGTGTGTATGCTTTGTGCATTTTGTTTAGGCATTTTGCCAAAAATTGATTGATTTAGGCATTTGTGCCAAAATGGTTCATTTAAACGATTTGTCGCTTAAAAGATTGATTTTAAGGCATTTTGCCAAAAATGTTGATTTTAAGCGATTTGTCGCTAAAATGGTTGATTTTACGGTTTTAAACCGAAAATGATTGATTTTGAGGCATTTTGCCAAAAATGTCGATTTTAAGCGATTTGTCGCTAAAATGGTTGATTTTACGGTTTTAAACCGAAAATGATTGATTTTGAGGCATTTTGCCAAAAATGTCGATTTTAAGCGATTTGTCGCTAAAATGGTTGATTTTACGGTTTTAAACCGAAAATGATTGATTTTGAGGCATTTTGCCAAAAATGTCGATTTTAAGCGATTTGTCGCTAAAATGGTTGATTTTACGGTTTTAAACCGAAAATGATTGATTTTGAGGCATTTTGCCAAAAATGTCGATTTTAAGACTTTAAGCCAAAATTGTTGATTTTAAGGCAATTCATTTGCTAAAATGTGTAATTTAGGCGATTGTCGCCAAAATGGTTGATTTTGAGGCCTTCGGCCGAAATGTGTTGGTCTTAAGGCTTTTCGCCAGAATGGTTTGATTTTATGACTTTTAGTCGAAAGTGTTGATTTTAAGGCGTTTCGCCAAAATGGTTCGATTTTACGACTTTTGGCTGTAAAAGGTTTGATTTTTGATTAAGCAAGACTTTAGTTGACGTGTATGCATTTTTATGCAGTTATAGAATGATTAAGAGTAAAAAAGAAGCATGCATGAAGTGCTAAAATTAAATAGGCAGAATTTTAATTACGTACCTGATTTAATCGTCGGCCACTTCTTAACTCCAGATTTAGCTCCTCGTTTAGGTATATTAATTAATTTTTAATTTTATTTTATTTTAGTGGTCAAATAACACAATATAAATGCAATAAAATTAAATTAAATGCAAAAAGCGGTAAAGAAGACGCAAGGAGCGTGAGAGGGAGAAGGTTTCGTCCGTCAATACAGACAAGAGGTGCCAAAAACAGCCTGAAAATGGCCTATTTATAGGCCATTTTCGGGTCCCGGGCGGTGGCTGCCGCCGTGCATGGCGGTAGCCACCGCCAGAAAATCTGGGCGGTAGCTGTCGCCCAGGCTCGGCGGTAGCTACCGCCCTGTCGGTGGGGCGACAGGCCCCGCCCGCGCAGGGCGAGAGGCCCCGCGTGTGCTGGCGGCAGGCCTCGCCCAGGGCGCGAGGGGGGGTCAGGCCCTGCGCGCGGGGCGACAGGCCTCGCTCGCGCGTCGGGCGAGAGGCCTCGCCCGCGCGGGGTCGGAGAGGCCTCGCCCTCGCGTCGGCGGCTGGATGCCTCGCCCGCTGGCTAGAGGCCCTCGCCCTCTCGCTGGCGTTATTTCTCGCCCGCTCTGGCTATATTCCTCTGCCCCGGGGGGGGGGCCTCGCCCTCCTAAGCGAGAGGTTCTCCCCGCTTGCTAGGGCCTCCCTCGCTCGCGGCGCGTTCTCGCCTCCCGCGCTCTCTGTTCGAGTTTCCCCGCCCTCTCTGGCGGGGTCCCCGCCCACGCTGGGCAGGTTTCTCGCCCCGCTGGCGCCAGGCCCCGCCCGCGCTGGCGAGGGCTGTCGCCCGCGCTTGGTGGGGGCTGGCGACGCCTGTGGCCGGTGCGGCCACCGTTGTGTCGCTTCGGGAAGCTCGTTTTGGGAGTTTCGGACCTCCGAAAAATATTCCGGGATCCTGTTCCGACGATCCTCGTAAAATTCGGACGTTTCAAGTACCATATTGATATATTTTCGGTGAACTTCCGAAATGGCCTCCGGTCCGGCCGGACTGTTTGCAGTCCGGAAAAATTGGCTCTTTGAGCCTTGTGAGTCAAAGTTACTGTAGAAAAGTCAAATTTACTGTAGCAAATGCACTGTAGCACAATTAAATTTGCTGTAGCAAATTCATTGTAGCACAGTCAAGTAGCAAAGTCAACCAATAGGCTTTTTGAGCCTCAAAATTTGAGTATTCACACAACTGTGGGATCTCAAGGTCCAACTAGCACGTCCAAAGCTTTGAAACCTACGCGAGATAAACAAAATCCCATACTGAGTATAAAACTTAGTGGTGCTTAACACATACAACTAACATGGTGTCTGAACGATGACATACATAGCAACATGCATGCATTCTCACATAATTATAGACAAAAGTACTTAATCAATAGAAGCATAATTCAAAATCACCACCATTCTCAAATAATTTTTAGAAAACCAGCCAACATCCAAAACGTAATTTAGATGCATAATCAATATATTTAGTCATTCCTCATAATACATATACATCCATAACATAATCCGATCTTAATCATAAACTAGGCATCACCCATACAAAGAATAATTCAATAATTCCATTTAGTTCATTTTCCACATACTCAATTCATGTTTGATCAATGTCCACATACTCATTCCAATTTAGGGCCTTGTTAGTAACTTAGATAGAATAGAAGCAAAAGTGATATCAAATTAAACTAATAGATAGTAGAGCCCTCTAGATTACTAACTATCTTTAACACACTGGCATAAGCCTTTCATTTCAATAAAACGCGTTAGCTTACTCACAAGACATCCACGTGTTTAGCATATGATCATAAGCTCCAATATCCAAATTCATATTCATTAGCAATGCTAGTACTTACCCTCTAGGATTCATGCTTAAAAGCATGCTCAATTTTTATAATCAAAAAATCACATTTCACAACTACTCATCCAAGTACATAATATAGGCCCAATTATTCATAGTCTTAAATCAATCTCATTCATGCTCAATTAAGGTCACATGTAATATTCATACTAACATCAAGGATGTCAAACATTCTCATCTTACACATTAATATATACAATGTACCATAAGTAAAGCAACCGTAACTTATTGCTTTAATTCCACATTAAAACTTATAGTCTCAACTTCTTTGCTCACACAACACAATGTAAATGCATATATTTATCATGCATTAATACCAACAAAGTTACAAAATTACACACGCATTTGCTCAAGCGTGGTTTGACTTATCATATACAATAGACTAGTTAAATTCATTTCATCACATAGTCATGCAATGCATATCAATAGACCTTAGAAGGACTTTAGGAAAATCAATCTCATCAAAACCTAACCGATTAACCAAATTCCCAAATTTGATCTCATAACCCAATACTTAACCATAATTAACTCAATTGCCACATCCAAACTTACATTTAACCCTTAGGTCATAGTAACAAGTTTAATTAAATAATAATTTCCCTATTAGAATCATTTAAACATGACTCATATCTTATTTATTTCCTTTTTGGTTTTCATATGGGATTTTAGTCTCAATTAGAGGAGATTCTAAAGAAAACCACATCAAAGATACATTAGGCATGCATTAAGGATGCTTAGGCATCATTTAAGTGTAAAAAATACAAGGTTACATAGTGAGAGTCATGAGAATCCATGGACAGGCCATGTTCTTTGACATGCCCATGTTAGCAGGCCATGTCTCACAAGTCAGGAGACTGCACGGCTTGGGTGTGTCAAGCAACACGACCGTGTAATATGGGTTTTTAGTTATGAGATTTCACTCCTTTAAAGCCTTTAAACATGCCAAATCATTTCCTCCTCTCAAGAACCAAACATTCACAATTAAAACTACTTTTAAACATGCCAAATAAGAGTAGAAGCACTCAAGTGATAGTAATATTTCATTCATAACACCAAATTTAATCAATACAATCAAATTCACCAAAAACCAAAAAACAAATACTTAAACCCTAGGTTGCAAATTTGTACAAAACCCAAAGAAACATTCACATAAATGCTAAGCACTAACCTTTAGAGAATAATACAATTGTTCAATTGCCTTCAATTAGGCTTTCTCCTCGCCTTTCTCAACCCTTGAAGGCCCACCTTTCTCTACTCATCAATAAATGCAAACAAACATACCATTACTCAAATTAACACAGTAATCACAAAACCAAACATTAATTCAGTATCAATGAAATGCAAAAATCAGAATCATGTGTTTAGTTTTGAAAATCAAAAGTAAAATCAAATGTAACACTTACTTGATTTGAAGAATCAACACCTATGACTTCCACAAATAAATTGCAAATCAAGCTCACTTCTATAATGAAATCTAATAATCAATGGTTGATTACTTATGTTTAGCTAAAAAAAAAATGAAGAAAACAATGGAGTTTTGGGAGAATGAGATTCGGTTTCTTTTAGAGAAAGAGAAGGAAGCGGCGCATGAAATAAACAAAGGGACTAGGCTTCTCTTAAGCGTTTAGGTTTAGCAATATACTTATTTTATTATTTCATTTTTTTTTTTTTACTTCCTCTCATACTTAACACACACACTCACTTAAATTTAATAATTCTGAAAGTTATCTTTTATTAATTAGGCAATAAAGAGCCAAAAATAGAATAAATAGGGAAAATTAAGGAAAACAAGGAAAAATCATAATAAATTAGGAAAAATTCAGAAAGATCAAATTATCATTATTTCCATACTTCATTTTAATTGAAATCAACTTGCAACTTTTTTTAAAAAATCCAAAATCATGCTTCAAATTAAATTATATTTAGCAATTGAAATCAAAATTTCCAAATCCAGACAATCAATTTACGAAAACCATGTATGCAATGCATGATTCACACACCAAACACATATTTTAAGTAATCACTTATCAGGATTGAAAATAGCACCAAAACCCCATTTTAGTACCAATGATCAATCTATCATGCTATCACTTAGAGCTCCAAAAATCAGGGTGTTACACTAATATAGGAAATTTTATTTCCAGCAACAATAGACCGCTCCCCTTTACAAAGTGTGATAATCCACCCGATGAATTTTTAAAGATAAATATTGATGCATTGAAAAGTTGGTGGTGTTCTTAGAAACTCCCATGGTAAAATGGTATATGTATTTTCTACAAATCAATGGATGTTCAAACTTAAACAAAACATAATTCTTAGAAATCCTATATGCAGTTAAAGTCTTCACTTCGTTGCATTTAAACTCTTTTCCTTCACAAGTTGAGTATGATTAAATGAATACGATTGATTGGATGCTGAACACAAACAATAGACTTATTGTTGTTTGAAAAAATTTAACATGTTGGATTATTTGATCTCATCTCTATTTTATGTTGCTTTTTGTTATGTTAAAAGAAGCAATTATAATTTCACAAATATGTTGGCTAAGAAAGGAGTTCATTCGTAGATTGATTTTTTGGCTTTATTATGAAGAGTTTGTGTTTGCTTTTATTTCAACTTTTTATTCTCTTATTTCAAGAGAAGTATTAGTTCTCCCATATGAAACTTGTATTGTTTTGATTCAAATTTTTTTATCTAACATTTTTAGGTTAAGTTGGATTATTTGAGCTGAGGCTATTGATTTGGGTTTAGACACCTAGAAATATTAAGTTTTCTCCGGATTTATAAAAATTAATAAAATAATTAAATTGGCTATAAAAAATTAAATGTATATATATATATATATATAATTTTTTTTGCTAAAAATTGGGATATTTTACTCACATTATGCAAAGTTTGGTGGGTAATCGACAAAAAAGAAATTAAAGAAAAGGTAATTTTTGAGTAAATTAAATATTGCAAACAAGTGCAGGGGCTGATGAGTTTTATTCTAAATTGGCTTCCAATTTTTTCATTGCTTTCTTTTTAAGTTTTTTATTATATCCTTATTTAATGTGCATTTCTATTAATAAAGTTATTATTGTTGTCACCAATATTAGTCAATTGCATAATTTTTAATTAAAATTATTCTTGGATTAAGAAATTAAATTTTCATTAGTTTCAAAAATAATTTGAAAAATAAATAAAAATTATAATTTGATCATATTGATTATATTTTCTTAATATGTTTGAAAATGAAAGAACCGAGGGAGTATACATATCTCACAGACGAATTTAAATTTTTTAAAACTTTTAAGCTGTTTTGTATCCGGTTCCACAAAGAGTTCATTCTTGTAATTAGGCGAAACAAATTTATTTATTTATTTTATTATGCTAATAGTTGAAACTGATTTTTTATATTTTGGTTGATATAATATGAAATAGAATTGAATTTTCATATAATTTATGTGAAATAAATTGATAATTGAGTTCAAAAGAATAATAATAATAATTTATTATTATTATTATATTCTTTATAAAAGATATTCCTAAAAATTATAAATGAACAAATTACATGACATGAAACATTTCTACTCAATTCAAAAAAGAATAAAAAGAAAATAATGTACTACCAATATAAGCCATGCATTACATTTTATTTTTAAAAATTTCAACATACAAACATACAAAAATACCATTTCTCCTACCGTAGGCATATGGCTTCCACCTCAGCGGGACGATTTTTTCTTTTATTTATTTGAGTAATTTATTTAAAAAACTCTGACTTATGCGTTTTGTTTCAATTGCATCTCATTTTGTTTTTAACCTCTTGAACATTCCAATTTAAAAAGTCAGTAATAATTGAACCCCAATTTAAAATTATAGTGTAAAAAAAAATTCTTTTCTTAAGTGAAAACAGTGTCTGTTTTAAAAAGTGGATTAATGAGTTGCTTAGTTAACTCTTATGTCAGTCTCTGCTCCCACAAATGAATTGTTTATTATTTTTTTAAACCTTGAGTTTAAGTTGGAGTTCAATTATTATTGTTCTTTTAAATTGGGGTGTTGAGAAGATTAAGGTCAAAATGAGATGCAATTGATACAAAATGCATATACCAAGATTTCTTAAATGAATTCTTCTTTCATATAACTTATTTATATAATTGGGATTGAGCTGAATTCATAGTCTCATAACTGTTGTTTCTGATATCGCCATAATAGAATAGCAATAGGTTTCTAATATCTCCGTAATATATATTTGGCAAACTGAGCAATGCTATTATGTCTGACTTTCAAGTCTTTAGTTTCTAGCACTTGCTGCTATAACTAAACTGAGGAAATAGATTCAAAGCGTTCAAGGTGAAGAAACATATCTAAAGCTTTCACGCTGAAGAAAGAAGCACAAGGAAAATGTTGTCATAGCAGATGAAGAACAGAGAATGCTAAAGAACTTGCTGCTTTTGAAGCAACGGCCGCTGCTTCCCATAATTCTGATGATTAATTTTTGGATCCAAATTATATTTCTTTATAATTATCCGCTACTAATTCTCATGCTTAATTGTTGGATCTAAAATTAATTAATATAGTCTATTTTCTGTTAATTACTATTTTATTCTTTATACATTATGTTTTTCCATTGTGTATAAACAGCTAAATGAATAAATGTCTTCAATATATATTAATAAAAATGCAATAATAATAATAATAATAATAATAATAATAATAATAATAATAATAATAATTATTATTATTATTATTATTATATGTAAGAAAATAACTAGATTAATTAGTAATTATAGTTTAAAAGGATATCAATAACATTAATGAAAATATAATAAAAGTGAAAAAATATACCAAAAAAATTATTTAAACATTTACTATGAATTAAAAAAACATATATACTTTTGAGTTCTTTTAAAAAAAAATCTTGAGAATCCAAGGTTGATTCAATTGAAAAAAGAATTCGTTTCTTTTTTTATTAATTAACAATCCAATTTTTGGGATTATTATTAAAAATAAAGAATTTTCAATTTCCATTTTTTACAAATTCGTAAGTATACGAAATCGTAACAAGTAATAAAGAATGAGTAGAGTATCGTTCCCACGAGGATTATATACCAAGTACCAAAATTGTGTTAACTTACTATTATTTAAACAATAATAAGAAAAATATAATCTAGGAATTTAAATTAAAGGAAATAAAAGAGAATATAATAAAATCAAGCAAGTATATTTGATGAAAAGAAATCAAGGATTAAAAGTTATTAGGGATTTTGACTTAACTTAATTTTATCCAATTTGTTTTATTAGTTTGATAATCAATTTTAATTGTTCAAGTAGTAGAAATAACCCTAAAATCACTAACTCGTCTTTACTTGAAGAAATCTGAGTATTTTGTGTAGGTTGAGAACATGAAGTCTGGATTTCTCAACAAAAGTAGTAGTGAGCATGACAAGTCTCCGACTTTCTTCTTGTTGAACATAGGAATATGTCTGCTGCAACGAAGGTATATGGTCTTTTCCCAAGATTTGAATCTGTATCAAATCATATTCAGTGTTCAAACCAGCAAGAAAATCATATATATGCACCTTCTCGAATTTCCTCTAATATCCTACCATATTAGCCTCATATTTGGGATGATAATCTTCATAGTAGTCAAGTTTCTGCCACAAACTATTTAGTTCAGCATAATACTGATTAATGGTCATCTCACCTTGCTTTCTTCCTTGAACTTTGTTTCGAACTTCACATACTTGTACATCAATGCCATGTTGAGAATAAGTTTGGAAAACAATCTTCCAAATTTTTTTTGTAGTATCCAACATCAAATACCCACTAGAAATCTAAGATTGCATGGAATTAATTAGCGAAGACATAACAAGAGAATTTTTAGAGTCCCATTTATCAAAAGTTGGACTGGTTGTTTCAGTTTGGGTTTTAATTTTAGTAAGGTAACCCTGTAGTCCTCTAGCTTTAATAAATAAGAGACAAGACCTTGTCCAAGCAAGGAAATTAGTGCCATCAAGATTTACGAGATTGATTTGCAAAGAGTGATTATCATTAGAAAAACTGGATTTGATTTCAGTGGTTTCATTATTTTCACCGGTCTCTTTCATATCTACCATGTTCAATGAACAAAAGGGGAGGAGTCAAAAAAGTTGAAAGAAACAGTAGGTTATTATTCAAATAAAAAAGGAATTAATGGAACCCTAAACGAAAGTTAGATTTGAAGCCTGAAATAGAATCACTGGAGTGAGGGAAATCAACCAGAAAAAGTTGCATCAAGAGTAGTTGCCAGAAATAGGTGCCACGTGTCGGCACGTGGAAGAGGGGCCGGATATTACTTTAGGCGTGTGAGAGCACGCACCTGGTCGGACGACCACTGAATTTTGAGGAGCGAGTCACCGGTGGTTAGGCTTCCTTCTAGGGGTGGTGGTGTACTTCACCTCTACCTAGAAAACCTCTGATAGCGCAAATACAACCCGATGCCCTGCTGCCCTAAAAACTTATATTCGACAACTTCTTGCTCTGGTACCAAGTTGATTTTTAGAGATTATGGGGAAAATTGTTTATTGATTTTTATATAGTCAATGATATCAATACATCCTATTTATATACAAATATACAATTCTAAATAGGAAAACAAATCTAATTATAAATAGGCAAGAATAAGGCAAGAATAAATTTCTCCTAATTAGTTACAAATCAAAATTTTTAGACAACTATTTTAGGATATTCGAAAGTCTGTGGTAAAAGGGCTAGTGCAATGGGTGAAGAGAAATGAAGAATGCAGGTTGCTTAGTGGAAAGGCTGACTGAAAATTAGGTACTATGTTTAAGTTATTTAGCTTTGCAAATGAGATCCAAAATTCATAAAATTTTATATGGGAGTAGCCTGAGATGTGAGAAATATACTGTTAAAATTTTAGGACAAATGGATCTAAGAAACTAGAGATATAGCCAAACGAATGCAGGCTACTCATATGATAGAAACCTTGTATTCCACTAGTTTGTAAAGAGTTTAGTATACTTTTAATATGTTATTAAGTCCCATTATTTTAGTTGTTATTTTAATGTTTCTAGAATATGATAAGTGTGGGAAATGAAGTAATTCATACTTAAATTAAGGTCATATGGTAGTTGGTTAAGCATAGTGAAATTGAAGGAAAAACATGAATACTACATTTTAATACTTAATTTACATTCCTAGGATAGTATGTGTGTGTTTATTGAGTAGTATAGAGGTAATATGAATATTAATTTTATGCTACAGTATCTGAGACGAAAGGATTGAAAAATAAGTCAATAAGTAGAGGAGTAAGGCTAGGAGAGCTTTCCAATTTAGGTAAGTGCACTATATATATAACTTATGTTGTTTAAGTGATAAGGAAAATAATTTTAAAAAAATGTTTTATGAAAAGTTACAAGGTAAAAGTAATATGCTAAGCTTACTATTTTATGAGCTTTTACAATTGACAAAGTTGATTTATTTATCAAATGTTTATATCAAATGAAATTGAATTCAAATGTAATTATTGCATTTGTGAATTGATTATAAAGAAAGCAAATGCTAAAGTTATAGTTAAATGTGTTTTATCCAAAAGAATAAAGAGCTAATGTGAAATGTTTTATAATAATTGAAAATGAATTTCAAATTACTCATTTGAATGGATATAGAAATGTTTAAGCAAAAGGAATGCTGCTCATTATGGTTAATGATTGATTTATAGTGGAGACAATACTACTGATTAATGATTTATTGATATATTATAATATCTCCATTGAATTGCTTATTTTTGGTAAGCAATGTGATTTAGTTGATATGACTACTTGTTATTTCTATCTAAATGATTTTTTTTCAATAAGCAAATGATAAGTATTGATCTTGAAAGAGGCAATATTGAAAATTTTTTTTTCACACTTAAATATCTTAAATATCTAATGGTGAATTATCATTTATATTATGCAATTTATGTAATGCACTACTAAGCCTTATGCTTAGCGATAGTTGTTCTCTATACTATCGCAAGAAAAAGGAAAGGAGAAGTAGGAGAGTAAGTCTGATAGAGTGCTAAGTTCTTTTTACAGCTTTCGAAGGGTGAGCTACTGATGTTGCCATTGCCTTATAAATAATTTTATTGGAATTTGTATGATGTATTTGAGTATTTAAATTTCTAATGGGCTTATGGGTAATGGTTTCACCAATGTATTTGAATATATAAATATGTAATTTATAATGAACTTTTAGGTAAAACATTTTAAATAGTGGAATGTTATATCTTTTATAAAAAGGAAATTTATTGAGTTCGAGATTTTTATAAAAGTGATTTTTATGATATATTAAATGTTTCAAATAGTATTTGAAATTACTACCACACTTGCATTTTGAATATGAAAAGTTAAGTCCCTTGTAGTATATTTATTGAGTACTTATATAGACTAAGTGCTTAATAAACATATTACGGGCGATATGTCACGTCTTACAGTGGGGTAAGTTATGACAGTTTGAGTATATATCCTCCTCTAACTTTTGCCTAACTTATGGCACGAGCCCACAAATACACAAAACTAGATGAAGCCTATGAAGCTCAACACCGTAGATCGCCTAAGGAGGAGAAGCCCAGCTAGAGAAGACACCTCTCCAATGAGGGGAGATTCGCCTAGCAGGAGATCGCCCCTCCGATTTTCACGAGCTAGTTATGCTGTTAGAACACTATATTCAAGAGATGACAAATCATAGCAAGATCAAAAGTGTACCCCTTTGAATAGGTTTCACTCGGAGATATTGTCTTAAGCAAGAGGGCATGACAACCAGGTTCACCTCTATTACCCCAGGAAGATGGAGGAAGATACCTTAGATTACTAAGAAAAGAGCAAGTATTGCGAGTTAAATAGGGATGTTGGCCACATGACTAAGGCCTATTGGCAGTTAAAGAAAGAGACTGAACACCTCATACAAAAAGGCGAACTAAAAGAACTTGTGGAGAGAGCACAAAAGGAAACTAAAAGGAAAGACAAGTAGGTGAAGGAATGCCACACCTTGGGCAAAATCCATGCTATCTTTAGTGGTTCGTCAGGAGGTGATAGCAACTCAGCTAGGAAAATAAGCGCTAGAGAAATTTTTTCCATCTTACCCCACGAAAACCAAGCACAAGACCACCTATCCCATTCTTCGAGGCAGATGGTGAACATGTACATACCCCACAAAATAATGCCCTTGTAATTGAAGGGGCCATGGAAAATTCTTAGTAAAAGAATCTTAGTAGATGAGGTAGTGCAGTTAATTTGTTGACTATGGAAGTCTTTAAAGCCTTAAAGTTAGACCAAGCGAAGCTGAAGCCTATTTGAACCCCTCTAGTTGGCCTAGCAGGGAAGCCCGTCCGAGTGTCTGGATCTATAGATGTGATCTTAGAGCTCGAAACGGAAGGTATAATGAGAAGGCTCGAATTAGAATTCATGGTAGCAGACATTCACTTTCCATACAATACCATACTAGGTAGACTAGCCTTGTATAAACTGGGGGCAGCTACATGTATCAGGTGCCTCACTCTAAAATTCTACTCTGATAATAATGAAGTAGTTACTATAAGGGGAGATCAGAAAATGGCTCGGGAGGCGTACGTGATAGCATTGAAAGGGGTACCTCTGGCCTTATTCATCATGTGGATGCTAGAAGGGGAAGCATTTGCAGAGCCAAACAAGCACCAACCCTTTAATATACCTAGACATACCATAGATTCTAGCCCGATACCTGTGGGTGAACTGATCAAATGGAAAGTAGAGCCAGGGAAACGCTTAACAATGGGAGTCGGGCTATCGGTAGAGGTACGGAATAATATTAGGACAGTTTTAGAGGATAATGTCAATAACTTCCCCTGGACTATTGAAGACATAATAGAGATTAACCTTTACATTATATCACATAATCTCCGCATTGACCCATATTACAAGCCAGAAAAACAAAAGAAGCAAAATCAAGGCCTTGAGAAGTAGCAAGCTATAGCAGCCAAAGTAGATAAACTGTTGCAAGCATGGTTCATAAGGGAAGTCAAATACCCCAAGTGGCTGGCAAATGTAGTTCTGGTACCTAAGTCCAACAGAAGGTGGAGGTTATGCGTTGACTTTACTGATTCGAACAAGGCATGCCCCAAAGATTCTTCTCCTCTACCCAACATAGATCAATTGGTAGATTCAATAGCTGGCTATGAGGTATACAACTTTATAGACACAGCAACCGGATACCACCAAATAAGAATGAACGAGTTGGATGAGGAAAAGACGAGCTTCATTATAGACAATGGAATCTATTGCTATCAAGTAATGCCTTTCGGCCTTAAGAATACAGGAGCCATATACTAGAGGTAGGTTAATAGCATGTTCCAAAACTAGATGGGGAATACAGTGGAAGTATATATAAACGACATGATCATCGAAAGCACCCAGGTTGCCAACCATCCTAGAGACTTAGAGGGAGTGTTTGAAATCCTAAACAAGTTCAATATGAAGCTAAACCCAAAGAAGTGCACATTTGGGATGAAGGTGGGCAAGTTCATAAGCTTCATGATATCACAAAGGGGAATCGAGGCGAACCCTGAGAAGATTAAAGCAATTCTAGAAATGCAAGAACCCACTAACGTCCATAAAGTTCAACAATTGAATGGCCAAATCACAGTGCTAAGATGTTTCATCTCATGTTCAGCCAAGAGATGCATGCCTTTCTACCAAACTCTAAAGCAATTAAAGGGTTTTAAAGTGGGATGATAAGTGTCAGCTTGTCTTTAAAAAGATAAAAGAGTTCCTATCTTTAGCTCCACTCGTAAGCAGACCCAAAAAAGATGAACCTTTATACTTGTACCTAGCAGTTACTAAAAACACAGTTGCATCGGTCCTAGTTAGAGAAGAGGAAGGCGAACAATACCCCATCTATTACACCAGCAAAGTTCTCAAAGATGCCGAGCTACGATATCCAAACATTAAAAAGCTGGCTTTTGCCATCCTTACTTCGGCGAACAGGTTACGTCATTACTTCTAATCTCATGTTATATTTATTCAACCTAACCATCCTTTGAAAAAGATTCTATACCAAGCAGAAACTTTTAGAGATTAGTGAAATGATCGATCAAATTGGGAGAATTTGACATCAGGTATGTACCCTGCCTTGCTATGAAAGCACAAATACTCACAAACTTTATGGCTGAGTTCTTCAAAGAACATGACGAGGGTGAATCGAATGTCAAGGTCCCGAACCCTAACAGTAACGTCTGGCAATTGCACACTGATGGGGCTTTAAGAGGTTTAGGAGCTGCTGCAGGAATCATACTACAAGGGCTAGGGAAGATAAAGGTGCAGTACACCGTGCGGCTGGATTTCACGACAATTAATAATGGAGCCAAATACAAGGGTTTAATCACAGGACTTAAGTTAGCCCTCGGAGTACGAACCCCAGTACTTCATATCTTCCTAGACTCATAGCTTGTAGTTAATCAAATTAGAGGCACATTCATTGTGAAAGAGGCAAATTTAACCAAGTACCACTCTCTAGCTTTGTCTTTCTTGCACAAACTAGAAGAGGAAGGTAGTACCTGGAAGTAACCTAGATAAAATGGCCAAACAAGAAGGAAGCAGATAGCGTAGCCGAGACCACAGCATGAAAAGAAGAATTGCCTAGAGGAGTAATGTTCGAACATCAGAGCCAACCGAGTTACGAGCTAAATGAAATCCTCATGTCTCAACCTAATAACAATTGATGAGCCCAATTATTGACTTCAAACAAATGATGTCTGACCTGATAATAGGAAAGAAGTAATCAAACTTTATAGAAAAGTTGTGAATTATGCACTTAAGAATGAAGAACTCCACAGGAGTTCCAAATCACATACTTGGGCAAAGTGCCTAACTGAAGAAGAAAGAAATTACATCATAAGAGAAACCCAAAAAGGTGTCTGTGGAGCGCATGAGAGCTTAGATGCAATACTGAGAAAGATACTACTCTTGGGGCACTACTGGCCATCGATTAAAAAAAGATGTACGTTAACATGTTCGCCATTTCATTACCACAAATATGATCACGTACCTAGAAAGCCCTCCTCAGAACTACAACCTTTAGGCTTGACATGGCCTTTTGCTCAATGGGGGATAGACAACCTGGGACCTTTTCCTGTAACAACTAGTGTGAACCCCTCCCCCAAAACATAGGCATGTGAATGCATGTGACTAAGGGCAGAAATGCACGTGAATGTGTGAGTCGCCACCTTGTTTAATTATTTTAGGGTAAACTAGGAAAAAACCCTAAGTGACTCCAATTTTAATTAAACTAATTAATAGATTAATTAACCCAATGTTAAGGCATGGTCTACGAACCCGAGGTGGATCCCGAGACTATGTCATGCTGATGAACTAACCAAAACAATGAATGCTTTGCAGGGTAAATGATGCAATTGGACCAATGAAAGTGTTTATGTGATTTTGACTTGCCGCTCGAGGTTAAATCCCTAACGTGCCTACGTACTTCCGTTTGAATGGAAGATCAAAGTCAACGTAGTTCGATAGGCCTTCTTTGAAGGGCTTTGAATGGGTATGCTTTTGTGAACCCCTCCCCAAATATCATATGCATATGGATGCATGTGACTAAGGAAGAAATGCACATGATGTGTGTGAGTCGCCACCTTGTTTAATTATTTAAGGATAAACTAGGAAAAAACCCTGAGTGACTCCAATTTTAATTAACCTAGTTACTAGATTAATTATCCTAATGTTTAAGGCACAGTCTGCAAACCCGAGGTGGATCCCGAGACTATGTCATGCTGATAAACTAACCGATGAATGAATGCTTTGCAAGGTGAATGATGGATTAATGAAATGTTTGAGTGATTTTGACTTGCCGCTCGGGGTTAAATCCCTAACGTGCCTACGTACTTCCGTTTGAATGGAAGATCAAAGTCAACGTAGTTCGATATGCCTTCTTTGAAGGGCTTTGAAGGTGTATGCTTAATGCATGAGTGTGTGTATGCTTCGTGCATGTTTGTTTAGGCATTTTGCCAAAGGATCGATTGATTCGATTAGGCGTTCGTCGCCAAAAATGTTGGTTTTAAGGCATTTGTGCCAAAAATGGTTGTCGGGCGATTTGTCGCCAAAGTTGATATTTGGGCTTATTATTGCCAAAATTGATGTTCGGGCTTATTATTGCCGAAATGATTGATTTTAAGGCTTTTAGCCAAAATGTGTTGATTTAGGCAATTTTATCGCCGAAAGTTGTTGATTTTAAGGCTTTGAGCCAAAATTGATTGATTTTAAGGCTTCGAGCCGAAATTGATTGATTTTAAGGCTTTTAGCCAAAAAGTGTTGATTTAAGCAATTCGTTTGCTAAAATATGTAATTTAGGCGATTGTCGCCAAAATGGTTGATTTTAGGGCCTTTGGCCGAAATGTGTCGATTTAGGCAACCTGTTTGCCAAAAGTGTTGATTGGGCGATTGTCGCCAGAATTGATTGATTTTAAGGCCTTTGGCCAAAAGATTGATTAATTTAAGGCATTTTGCCAAAAAGTTCGATTTAAGCGATTTATCACTAGACAGTGGTTAATCTAATTTATAGGCAATTTGTTTACCAAAATTGATTAAACCGTAGGCAATTTGTTGCCAAAATGTGATTGATTAAACTGTAGGCAATTTGTTGCCAAAACGCGATTGATTAAGGCTTTTAGCCACAATTATTGATTAATTGGACTTTTAGCCAGATTTGTTCGAAATAAGGCGATTGAACCATAGTTATTAATTAACTAGATTCTTTTAGCCAATATTGTCGGATTTAAGTTTTAACACCACGATTATTAATTAACCGGACATTTAAACTTAATCGTGTTTAATTGAGACAGTTTATTTGTCTAAATGATGACGTGAATGCATTTATGCAGTTGTAGAATTATTAAGAGTAGAAGAGAAATATGCATGAAGTTCTAAAATTAAATGAGCAAAGTTTCGTTTGTGTACCTGATTTAATCGACGGCCGCTTCTTAGCTCCAGATTAAGCTCCTCGTTTAGGAAATATTAATTAATTTTAATTTTTTGAATTTTAGTGGGCAAATATCAAAATAAAAATTAAATTAAATGCAAAAAGCGGTAAAGAAATCTCAAGGAGCGTGGGAGGGAGGAAGATCGTCCGTCAACACAGACAGGGGTCTCCAAATTGAAGAGGTAAGTGGCCTTTTATAGGCAAAAAATGGGTCGCCGGCGGAAGGTCCCGCCGGCGGTCCGGCTGCAGGTGCCGCGGTGCCGGCGACAGGTGCCGCCGGCTCGCCGGCTAAAGGATCGAACGATTCTTGTTCAGCAATTTTTTCTGCATTAATCCCATGATTAGGCAAAGGATTGGTTGATGTTCAGCTTGCTCTTGGGGATGATGGACCCATTGTCAACCGGGTCTTGTAGACGGTTTTTCAAAGTCCAACATGATTCTGCTTCTTGTATGAGTCTTCTTTGAGTTGACCCAACTGGATTAAGTCTTCCACCTTAGTTGCAGTAGCAATGAGCAATTGGAACGTAGGCAAGTACTGTGTTTGAAGTTGTGATTGGTAGACAGGCAGTAAATTCTTGATTATTATGTCAACTTGTTCCTGTTCAGAGGGTCGGTTGATCATTTGAGCAGCTTTGGCTCTCCACCTCGAAAGGAACGAGGAGAAAGGCTCATTGTTCTTTTGTTTAGTGGTTTCCAGCTCCCTTCGGGTAACATCCACTTCGATATTATAATGGTACTGCGTGTTGAAAGCATTGCATATGTCCTCCCAATTCTTCATTTTGGAACGATCCAAGCTTACAAACCATCTTAATGCAGCACCAGTCAAAGATTGCTGAAACAACTGAGCAAGGAGCTCGCTGTTCAGGCCAAACAGGTTGAGGGCACCCACATACATTTTCAGGTGCATTTTGGGACAAGTGGTTCAGTCAAACTTGTCCATGTTAGGCATCTTGAATTTTGTAGGTAATCTTGCTTCGGGGAACAAGGACAAGGAGTCCATGTCCACTACTTCCTTGTGTGTCTTAAGAGCAGTAATGGACCTTTCCAGGAGTTCTAGTTTCTCTCTCATTTTCTGAGCTTCCAGCTCATAAGCAGTTCTGGGGGGCATGTCATCCAGGTTAAGGGCCAGGTTTGTAGGTTCAGCATCAGGACCCTGATTGGAGGCAGCAGGTCCACTTCCCCTGGCTGAAGCCCCATTTCCATTACCATTGCCCAATTCAGCTATCAGGGTAGTCCTTTGGGCAGCCAATGCCTCATTCATCCTGGCCTCCAGTTGTTCAATGAGGTTTTGAATGTCGGTAAGTGATGCCATTGATGCAGGTAGGGTTGTTGGAGTTGTAGGTGAGAGCTCAGTCGGTGTTTCGGGTACAGGTGGTCTTTGGAGGGGTACCTGTAAAAGGACATAGTCAAAACGATTAGACTATCCTATATAAGGCGTTTTCATAGGGTATGTGAGATAGTGTGCGGTAGGGTATTTGGACTTGACCCTGTGAGATGGGACGGTTTGACCCTGTGTGGTAGGGTAATGTTGGTATGCTAAGACACCCAGGATAGGACCCAATGGGATGTGATATGTAAGATAGAGTGCTTAGGGCTGGACACCTCGACTTTTCGAAAGGCCCTAAGATCTCAAAGAAAAAAATTTTGTGGGCCTTAGGGGCCAAAATGTGAATTTTTGGACCTTTGTGGCCAAATCGGGCATTTCTGGGCCTTTGGGGCCAAATCGAGAAATTTTGGGCCTTCGGGGCCAAATTGAGAATTTTTTGGGCCTTAGGGGCCAAAATGTGAACTTCTGGGCCTCTGTGGCCAAATTGCGAATTTTTGGGCCTTTGTGGCCAAATTGGAAATTTTTGGGCCTTAGGGGCCAAATTGGGAATTTTTGGGCCTTAGGGGCAAAAATGGGTATTCTTGGGCCTCTGGGGCCAAATTGAGAATTTTTGGGCCTTTGTGGCCAAAATGTAATTTTCCAGGTCTCAGGGACCAAAATGTAATTTTCCAGCTTTGAAATGGAATGTTTTTCTTTTGTGAAATATGGGATGAATGCGTGAATGCGCACAACATCACAACATAATTCATTTTTAATGGAATGATTCAGCATCATTGGGTGCATACAGTCCTAAAGGATAGGTTCTATAGGCTATGACACAAATAGAGAATTTGGCTTATTAAGGGACCCTTGAATCTTGAGTATGGATATACCTAACCACATGTGAAACAAAGAGTTTCGCGTGGGTCCAACGGTACGCATACTCATGGGCCACCCCCCAAAAGGATTAGGGATGGTTTGTGGTAACAGGGAGGACGCTTTGGCTGTCCGTCGACATAATTAAAGAGACCTGCCGATCAGCGCTACTTGCTATCCAGACTCAGAAGTTTGAACAGAGAGAGAAGAAATTCATTTGAAATTCATTTTTTTATGCAATGGAGAAAAAGATTCTCAATCGTGCAAATAAATCAACAAATTAAAAATGTTTTAATTTAGTTGTACAATCAAGTTCAAATTCTCCTCCTTATCCCGTATTCTTAAAGAAAGAATAGTGGATTTTTTTTTTTGTTGGGGTACCCTGCAAAACAAAGCATAGTAAATAATACCCTGATGAAGGGCAGGTTAGTTTACACAACAATTGTAGTCCACTTTTTATGCAAAGAGATTACATAAGTTGTCCCCAGCGAAGTCGCCAAACTGTGAACCCCTCCCCCAAAACATAGGCATGTGAATGCATGTGACTAAGGGCAGAAATGCACGTGAATGTGTGAGTCGCCACCTTGTTTAATTATTTTAGGGTAAACTAGGAAAAAACCCTAAGTGACTCCAATTTTAATTAAACTAATTAATAGATTAATTAACCCAATGTTAAGGCATGGTCTACGAACCCGAGGTGGATCCCGAGACTATGTCATGCTGATGAACTAACCAAAACAATGAATGCTTTGTAGGGTAAATGATGCAATTGGACCAATGAAAGTGTTTATGTGATTTTGACTTGCCGCTCGAGGTTAAATCCCTAACGTGCCTACGTACTTCCGTTTGAATGGAAGATCAAAGTCAACGTAGTTCGATAGGCCTTCTTTGAAGGGCTTTGAATGGGTATGCTTTATGCACGAGTGTGTGTATGCTTTGTGCATTTTGTTTAGGCATTTTGCCAATGAATTGATTAGGCGTTTGTTGCCAGAAGTGTTGATTTTAAGGCTTTTAGCCAAAATGAATGATTTAGGCAATTTATTGCCAAAAATGTTGATTGGGCGATTGTCGCCGAAATTGATTGATGTTTGGGCTTATTATTGCCAAAAGATGTTGATTAAGGCATTTGTGCCAAAAATTGATTGGGCGATTGTCGCCAAAATGATTAATTTAAGGATTTTAGCCAGAAGATTGATTAATTCTAAGGCATTTTGCCAAAGCTTCTGATTTAAGCGATTTGTCGCTAAAAAATGGTTAATCTAATTTATAGGCAATTTGTTTGCCAAAAAATTAATTGAACCGTGGGCAATTTGTTGCCAAAATGTGGTTGATTTAATTGTAGGCAATTTGTTGCCAACACGTGATTGATTAAGGCTTTTTAGCCACAATTATTGATTAATTGGACTTAAGCCGGACTGTTCGAAATAAAGGCAATCAAACCGTAGTTATTAATTAACTAGGCTTTTTAGCCAATATTGTCGGATTTAGCATTAATACCACGATTATTAATTAACCGGGTATTTAAGCTTAATCATATTTGATTGAGGCAGTTTATTTGCCTAATTGATGACATGAATGTGTTTATGCAGTTGTAGAGTTATTAGGAGTAGAAGAGAAATATGCATGAAGTGCCAAAATTAAATGAGCAGAGTTTTGTTTATTTACCTGAGTTAACCGATGATCGCTTCTTAGCTTCAGCTTGAAAAACTCCGGATTAAGCTCCTTGTTTGGGGAATATTAATTTAGAATTAATTTAATTTAAGTGGCCAAATATTAAAGCAAGAAAACAATAAAAGCTAAATTAAAAATGCAGAAAAGCAGTAAAAGAAAACGCAAGGAGCGTAGGGGAGAAGGAGCGTAGGGGAGAAGGAGCGTCCGTCTACACAGACTGAGTGAGGAAAACGGAGGGCTTCGGGGCCAATTTATAGGCAAAATCGGACTGTTTCGGCTGCCTGAGCCGCCGGGTTCGGCGGCCCGCTCCGGCATCCGGAGGGCCGCCGGACCTCGGTGGCTGGGCCGGCGGTTCTGCTGATTTTTTCGCTCCGGAGGCTTTTCCGGGAGTTCCGGACCTCCAAAAAATATTCCGAGACCAGTTCCGTGATCCTTGCAACTTCCCGGACGTTTTAAGTACCATATTGGCATACTTTCGGTGAACTTCCAAAATGGCCTCCGGTCCGGCCGGACTGTCTGCAGTTCGAGAAAACAGGCTTTTTTGAGCCTCAAAATTTGAGTATTCACAACTAGACAAAGAAAATTTATGGTGGTAGCAATTGACCACTTCTCCAAGTGGGTAGAGGCGAAGCACTCAGTACCATTACTCCAGTTCAGATCATCAACTTCTTAGGAATAATGTAATATCCAGATATGGCATTCCCTATAAGATGTTACTGATAATGGTAAACAGTTTGACTCGGAAGCCTTTAAATCCTTCTATAAATACTAGCACAATGAACTCTATTTCACTTCGGTAGCTTATTCCCAAACTAATGGCCTTACTGAAGTTACGAATAGAACCATACTGCAAGGGTTAAAGAAGAGGTTAGATGGGGAGAAAGCTAACTGGGCAGAGGAGCTAAATAGCATAGTATGAGCATACAGGACAGACCTCGACAAGCAACAGGCCAAACCCCTTTTCCCTTTTATATGAAACTGAAGCAGTAATACCAATAGAAATAGGTATCCTAGTAAAAGAACAGTTGAACATGAAGAGCTAAGTAGTAACGAAAGCTTGAAAATCAACCTAGACTTAGCAAAAGAACTGAGAGAAGATGCAACAGTCCGAGTCGAGGCATACAGACAAAGGATGTGAAGGTACTTCAATAGGAGGGTCCAAAATAAGGAATTCAATGGAGGCAAAGTATGCCGAAAAGCAGAGTTAAAGAAGGGCTTGGCAGGGGTAGGCAAACAGGGATAGAACTGGGAAGGCCCCTATGAAGTCATGAAGCAGCTAAGTCCAAGTACATACAAGCTCAAGAAGATCGAGGGGTTCGAAATACCTCGAATATGGAATGTAGACAATCTAAAGAAGGCGTATTGTACTTCCACCCAATTGGATGTAAAGTAACTTTAAATTGAAATAATAAAGAGACCTCAGGTTTTTTCAATTAATACATCATGCCTTATAAAGGTAAGAGAGACATGATGTATTAAGTTTTTCCTGAAGGATCTTACTTAGAAATTTTTGAGTATTTCTCTACTTACCTTCTAACCAAGTCCATCAGTTCGGACAATCCATTAGCTCAGACTTAAGCAGTCCATCACCTAGAACAAGTCCATCATTTTGGACAGTCCGTCACCCAGAACAAGTCCATCATTTTGGACAGGCCATCAGCTCAAACTCAAGCAGTTCGTCACCCAGAAAAAGTCCATCATTTTGGACAGTCCATCAGCTCGAACTCAAACAGTCCATCACCTAGAACAAGTCCATCATCTCGGACAATCTATCAGCTTGGACGTAAGCAGTCCATCACCTAGGACCATACCAGTTTGAACTTAACCAGTCCCCTAATTCAGACTTAACCAATCCTCTAGTTCAGACTAAACCAATCCTCTAGTTTGGACTTAAGCAATCCACAGGCTCAGACTTCAGCTGTCCATTGGTTTGGATTCAAACCGATTTCCCATCCAAAGCAACTTAAACAAATTTATGCTTGTATAGAAAAAGAACGCCTCGGCTCAATTTGAAATGAAATACTTAAAGATTAAAATTAGCAACATTCAAAGACATGAAGGAAATAAAAAGAGAGCTTCTTCATTAAATAGATCATCAAATATTACAAGAGATTTTCACTAAGTACACAAAAGTTACAGTATTCTCCTAGAAAGCTATTCATCCCCCCTCCCAAAGGCAATTCAACATCTTCCTACTTGCCAACTTTCGAAGCAAGGGAAAGATCTTGAGTTGAAGGACCTGGAAGCATTTATGAAGGAGGTGGATCAGCTAGTTCGGTTTCATCCCCAATCACTTCATCCTCCTCCTCATCCTCATCAAGATAAATACCTTAATCTAACTCCAATCTCCCTTTGGATGTCGAACCTTCAGCTCGATCAAAATGTTCGACCTAAGGCTTAGACAAACTTTGGCTAAATCCTTTGCCGCTGACCCCTCCTGATCATAAAGCCCTTATAACTCTTCCCTGAGCTCTTGATTCTGAGCCTCCATAAGCTTGACTTTTTTGGCCTGGACGCAATTTTCTTCTTTAAGCTTCTCAAGTTCCACATCCCGAGCCTCAATCTAAGACTTATACTGAGCCTCTTGCTCCTTCATAGCAACATCCATGCTTTTCAAGGCCTCCTCCAACTCGACCTTCTTCACCTCCATGGTGGTGTAAGCTTCTTTTAACTTAGTTATGCAAGTAAAGCTAAGATTGTTAGCATTTATAGTCTGAAAGAGGCATTGATTAGCAAGATATCACCTCCCTAAGTAATCCATACACTCGTATTGGTTTACATCTGCAGGAAATAGGCAATGCCGAGACATCTCTCGGCTCGATTAATCATTTTAAAGACTGCAGTTTGCCCATACTTCTTCAGAAAATAGGCTCGGACATCCATAGCTTCACTGGACCTAGAAGGGGAAGGAGGAACTAGAACAACCACCTCTCTTAGCCTGTTTCTGCTGGGCTCGGATGAAGGACTTAAAGGACCTCGCACATCATTAGCAGACTCTGAAACACCACCAGCATCAGACGTTGGAGGGTCAAGCCCCTCTATCATGACTTTCTACCTTATTTTTCTTCTTCATAACTTCGGCAACTGATATGCTTTTTCATAAGTGTACGAAATTGCAAACAAGTAATAAAGAGTGAGTAGAGTATCATCCCACGAAAATTGTATATGAAGTACCAAAATTGTGTTAACTTATTATTATTTAAACGACAATAAGAAGAATAATTGGAAAATAAAAGAAAAAAAACTAAAATAGAACAATGGAAAAGAACTCAAGCAAGAATATTTGATGAAAAGAAATCAATGATTAAAAGCTACTATGGATTTTGACTTCACTTAATTCTATCCAATTTATTATACTAGTTTGATAATCAATTTTAATTGTTCAAATAGGGAAAACAATCCTAAAATCACTAACAAGCTCTCCCGATTTATTTTTAGCTATTTTAACCATGTCTAATTACCTATCTCCTAATAGTGCAATCAAACATGAATTAAATCGTTAAGTTTTATGGTTTGTTTATGAATTCATAACCCAAGGTCATTAACTTATGAAAACCCCCCGTTGAGTCAATTTATATAGCTTCCGCATCAAGTTATTATTCCCATGTAATTTATTACCTTTTTCACATCAAAAACCCTTCTTCCAATAGTGATTAATGAAATAAATCAATCTAAGGGAGAAACTCTGCCTGGAAGCATTAAGTTCAATAATAAATTATGATTTGAACAAAAAAAGCAATCTTTATATTATAAATTGGAATAGAAATTAAGCTACATCAAATCCTAAGTATGAGCGTTTAGTTCAACATAGTAATTAAATAAAACT
Organism: Jatropha curcas; assembly: GCF_041381405.1. Taxonomy (NCBI): domain Eukaryota; kingdom Viridiplantae; phylum Streptophyta; class Magnoliopsida; order Malpighiales; family Euphorbiaceae; genus Jatropha; species Jatropha curcas. The sequence goes on from NC_143161.1 coordinate 22,948,747, forward strand.
CAATTAAACTTGAAAATAATTCCATAATCAATATGAATAATGAAAAGTAAAAATAAGATTAAGAGTTTAGAGAAAAAAAAATAGTTAACAAATAGCGTACAGCTTCCTTGATTCTTTACACAAACTCAAATGCTCGAAGTCTTAAAAGAAAGAAAACTAAGAAAAGAGTAGAACAAAGATCTAAGATCCAAGATTCGATGATATATTTGTTGTAGTGATCTCTCTTTGTATACACTTTGTAGGTTGTCTTTAAATACGAGTAGAAAATTAGCTGGTCTAATTAAGAAGAAAATATTATTTGAGTAGGTCTTCTATTATCTCCCATGCAGTTCCATGCACTAGCCAAGCCCAAGCTTTAAATTTACATGGGCTAAATGATTAAATTTGGCCCACTTTGAACCTATAGCTTTTCTTGGTAACATGGCTGTTGCATTTGAACTTTACTGACTTAGTCATATTGAGCTTTTAATTCCAATTTTCAGCTCCAACCTTCTTTAATGCAAATTTTAATTATTTTCCCACTAAAAACCCTTCAAATCAAGCTTATCAAGAATAAAGGAAACTTAATTAAAATATAAATAAATCTAAGCAAAAATAAATCAAAGTAATTAAAAATGCTAGAATTCCTTATAAAAATTGAACTAAAAATACTATAAAAATAAGACCTATCAAAATTCCCCAAACTTAAACCATTGCTTGTCCTCAAGTAATTAAACTAAAAACAAACAACACAAACTAAACAAACTAATAAAATTAGCTTAGTATGGTTCGGGATAATTATTCACAATCTTAAAAATGTCAAAAATTTATTAACATGAAAATAAATCAAGTGTTTTCTATACTAGTCATAATCTTACAAAAAATTCAAGCTTTTAACAAAACACATTCCTTAATGTAAACATAAGTTAATAAGACTTTAAAACTAATAATTGATCAAACTATGATAGATAGAATATGAATTTTCACAAGAATTATTAACCTTTAAATAAAAGATGATGAATATAAATTCAACATTCCCATAGGCAAAATTAGTCACCCCTTCTCCACTATAAATGCTACACAATTATAAAGATCAAAAGGCCTTTTATTCAGGTTGTAATGGACTTTTAAGGTTAATTTAGTTGAACAAAGAAGACAGATATAAGATAAACAAAAAGTCCCAAAAATGTATAATATCAGGATTTTAACTATACTAAAACATGTATTTTATTTGTAAAGGGAGATTATCTTGAAGTTTTTCACTAGCTCAATACTAGAGATGTTTTGGCAAGGTTTCTTTCATAATTTTTGAATACTTCCTTCCTTGCTATCAAAATTCTCCAAACTTGAATTTTTGATTGCTTGCTTTTGGGAGTGCTTCTCTCTAAAATTTCTAAATTCTACACTCGCTACTATTAATGAAAATTTTCCCTTTATTTTCTTGCTATGTTTTAATAAAATCAAATTCTTTCAATTGTACACTATTGCACTTGGGGTAAGGATCTAAATTGGTTTAAAGGCTAGGTTTAACAGGGGAAAACAAGAAAAACTATTGGTTATAGGTTTCAAATTGGTTGCAAAGGTCATATTTCAACTTAGGGTGGCCTAGGCTAAAATATGAAGTTTAACAATGAATGCCTAAATCATCTCTTTTCTAATGTGAGCATTTGAAAAATTTTGCCTCAAAGGAAATTCTAATTTTGTTCTAGGAATGCCAAGGTTAAATTAATTAAGATTAAAGCATACACATCTATCATATTAATTACAAAAATAGGTGTTTATGATCTTAAAAATAAATATTCACAACAAGGAATCATGTTAAGTTAAAATTTAAATTTAAACTTAAGCATACTAGAATAGAAAAATGACTAAATTTATCACAATTTATTAGATTATGACAATTTTTAATCTTGCTCACAATTTTTCCAACCATATTGAACTAACAAAACAAAAAGAATAAGCAAAAATTTTAACTAAAATTTTTCTTCCCCTAACTTAATATAACACATTGTCCTTAATGTATGAAATCAAGAATAATTCCCCAAACTTAAAATCATACCTCAACACAAAGTGTAAGAATTATGAAATAAAAACGAGTTAAGAACCTCTCACCAACATTATATTGAGGACTACAATGAAATTTTAAGGAACATGAGAAATTGTAATCCAATGGCCAAAAGCTGAAAAGAGAGGAAAAACTACATAACGAAATTAAAAGATAATATCTAGCAAAAACATAAAAGAGAACATAAAAAAAAAATGATTCAAGATTAAAACACATATAACTAAAGTCAAAACAAAAACAAGAACTCAATCTGCAGGAGGTGGTGGAGGAGGAGGTTACAGCATTTGAATGATCATTTGGAGTTGAGTATTTAATCCGGTATACTGATTTTGCATCGTGTCAAGATGGGAATCAATGCTTCCATATGATACATCAAGGCTGGAAAACCGATCTAACGTCATTGTTTCCATTCATTCCATACGGTTGTCGAACATGTCCATCCTTGATAGGATGCAAGCTAACACCTCGTCGGTTTCAACTTGCGCTGCCGAGTGTGAAGGACCTGACAGACAGAGTATAAAAGTAGGAGGTAATCCTCCAATGTTAGCTTCCTTTGCATATCCTTCGGCTCCAATTTCATCCTCCTCATCCATATCATCTCCCTCGGATTGCTCATCAACTCTAGCCAACCGGTAAGTATCTCCATGCCTAACTACCATCTTCATTCAAGCCATCACCTTAATATCAAAATGGGTACTATTTCCATTATCTAGCACGACTAAGGGGGTTCTTTCAGGGTTGAACATATGAAGGTATTTCCAAATCCAAGTAACGAAACTCCCCATTATTATACTACCCTTGTTACCCTTTGCTACTTTCTTCCATCTCATACCCAACTAATAGCCTGCATTTAGTCTAATCTCATTCTCAATAGCCCATAAAAAATAATTCATTAACTTTCACGACCCATTTCCATAGGCTGGACCGGCACTAGGGCTAGATAAGCTTAAAGCCATTGGGGCCCGTAGTAAGCCTAACCCATAAACTCCATACTCGCCAAACGGATTTCTAGGAACAGTAAGCCCATATTCCTGGCCCAACTTTAACATCTCAAATCAATTTATGGTTAGGGCCTATTTATAATACACCTTATTTATAATTGGACTATTAGTCCATACATGCATTAAAATAAATAATTAAAACGTTCACAAGTTAATATATCAATATTAATATATGATTTAAGGCATATAAGTCCTACAACTGCGGAGTTCAAAAATGGCTAGAAGTAACAAAGTTCTTATATACAACAATTAATTAAAATTAGAAACTAGATATTTACTTTCGTAGCTCTGCGAAGAAGGATGCAAAGCTTTAGGCAACTCAACGGGAATCCTATTTCTTGAAAAGTTAAATAAGAGAGGAGTGAGTTTTATAACTCAGTGAATAATAATAAATAATGCATAACACAGGCATTCACCCGAAATGCATCCTAAAATACTAAAGTGTGCATACTACCAGTCAAGCATATGGCACAATATCAGCACTCACAAGTAATTTCACCTTCAAATAATCAAACAAGTGGAAATTAGTCAGTGGTGCCACCGAAAACCCCGATGAGCTGTCCTCTCACATGGCCTGCCCTCTCAAAAATGTGTGCACCAAGGAGCCGATCCCCCATACCTAGCCGACTAGTCTAATTCTTACTTGACCAGCCCTCTCCCATATTACTTTTTATATACTCTCTTTTCCTTTTCATATCAACAGGTGGCCACCTCGTGGTTTTTCCATATCATATAACGTCAAGTGCACACGGGAGCGCCCATCTCCCCATATCTGGCCGACGGTATCGCAGACCACCTCACAAACCCGTGGTGGCCCACTTCATCCCAATTCTACACAAACAAAGATAGCAAATTCATAGCATAAGTAATCAAGCAATTCATTCAACATAATGCACCAAATCAATCTTTAATGCACAACATAGAAGCATAATTATATACTAGTATTAGCATAATACAAGTATGATACAAGTGTATATAGTAATATATTAATAATAATTTAATAATATGAAAGGAATATTAAATTATCATTTATATATATAATATAAGGTATATGATATACATATGCAATTATGGTATACACTATTTATTATTACTCACAGTGGTAGAGAAAGGTAGAAGCTCTAACTCGGATTATGACTCGGAGGAGCAGGAGATGGTTCCGAATGATCTAAAGAATTTAAGAATACAAGGAAAGAAATGCATCAGACAAATGGATGATTTAAATAAAGAATTAGGGAATTGATATAATAAACTATTTACGTAACTAATTACTAAAACTATACTAGATTCTACCGAAATTTCGGAAGCTTCTCCCCTAAAAATTGGACTACCCACCTATTTAGATATCAACAATTTCAATAAATTTTAACTCAATCCACATAGCCCATCTATCGGGCAATCAATCAAATCAGGTTCCCATCCTCCTTTAACCTCCACATCACCATTCAATTATCATAACCGTTTTTCATAAACTTAACCTTCAACTTTTCTCAATAATATCAACAATAATATCAACCATTCTTTAATTAAATCCAGATTAAATACTAAAACTAATACCTCCTTCAGCTTATCAATTCAATTCATATAATATAATTCTAATTCTAATTCTAATTCTAATTCCAAAATAGTTGATACTCATCCAATAATGAGTTTCTTTTTAACTTAAATCACTTTCCGTCCTCAGGATGGTTTGTATAACACTTAAGTATCTAATTTGCTTTTTCGTTTAGTCTATAGTGTTATGAATTAATCTCAAATAATTCCACAATAACCTAGATCGTGCAAACCACTAGATTCAACAAAATAGATTGAATAAGAAAAGGTTGCGTACCTGACATCGTTGTTCGTCGATCTTGATGTGTAGAATTAGGTTTGTAGCCTTCCAGAGAATAGAAGAATCGATTTAGCGGAAGCAGTACGAAAGGAACGTAAAACTGAATCGTATTCAACTCCTCTGGGGACCACGACCTTTATATACCTGTAGGGTTAGTACAATTCCTATTTCGGTCCTTTAACGAAATAGGAATTATATAATGGTCTCTACACTTAATATCTATAATTAGTTGATACCTCAATAGTCAATTATTCACAATCAAGACCACATTTGAAATTGACTTTACAATTGGACTGCTGTACATATTTAATTTTACATATTAAGCCCACAATAGAAAATTAAATCCAACAATCTCCCACTTGGGCGAACATATGTTAAATAAAATACATACACCAAAATGAGCTCAACAAACGCAGTCATACAAGGTATCCAAAAACAATCTCGTCCATTAGTTATATTGATAAAGAGCTGAAGAAACATTCGCCATAGATCTCATGACTAAGTTCATCATCAACTACATTACCAATACCCCTAAATGACATAGATTCATTATAGAAGTGTAGCATGAAAACTACATGTAATGTGATCATCATGTCTGTTTCCAACTGGTCACCAACAAAAGTGAGATCAAGCAAAACAATAATAATAATACAGAGTGTAACCATCAACCAAAATGAGTACTCAAAAAATAACCAGTAATAAAACATATCCAAAATAAAATAGAGCATTCAAAAACATAATGTATGCATAAAGAGCAAACTCCCACTAAAACTAGACAGTCTCAAACAAAACGATACCCATATGAGCGGTGTGCTCATGGAAAACTTTCGGTATCACTGCCTTTGTAAGCGGATCCGCAATCATAGAGTTTGTTCCAATATGCTCTAAGGATATCTGTCCACTCTGTACCCTCTCCTTCACAGCCAAGAACTTAATCTCAATGTGTTTTGATCGAGAAGAGCTCCTGTTGTTGTTGGAGAATAAAACGGCTGACTTGCTGTCACAATACAACTTCAGTGGTCTTTCTATTCCACCTACTACACGCAGCCCAGTGACAAGGTTTCTCAGCCAAATAGCTTGATTGGATGCCTCATAAGATGCTACAAATTCAGCTTCCATGGTGGAGGTTGCCACTAGAGTTTATTTCACACTCTTCCAAGAAATAGCACCGCCAGCCAATAGAAAAACGTAGCCAGATGTGGATTTTCTACTATCTTGGCATCCAGCGAAATCAGAATCAGTATACCCAATGATCTCAAGCTGATCTGATCTCCTATATGTGAGCATATGTCCCTTAGTCCTCTGAAGATATCTCATGACTCTTTTGGCTGCTTTCCAATGATCCATTCCTGGATTGCTGAGATATCTACCTAACATGCCAACTATAAAAGAAATGTCTGGACGAGTACAAACTTGAACATACATAAGACTTCCTACAGCTGACGCATAAGGAACCTTTTGCATTTCCTGAATTTCAAGTTCACTCTTTGGACATTGTTGATTATTAAATTTATCACCTTTTGCAATAGGGGTATCCAATGGTCTAGAATTCTGCATACTAAATCTCTTGAGCACTTTATCAATATAGCTCTTTTGTGATAATCCAAGAATACCTCGAGAACGGTCTCGATGTATCTGAATCCCTAAAACAAAAGAAGCTTCACCTAAATCTTTCATCTCAAAATGCTTTGAAAGAAAAACTTTGGTTTCATGTAGCAAGACTTTACAATTAGTAGCAAGAAGTATGTCATCCACATATAAGACCAAAAAGATAAACCTACTCCCACTGAACTTATGGTACACACAATTTTCAACAGTATTTGCCTCAAAGCCAAACGAGACAATTACTTGGTTGAATTTAAAGTACCATTGACGAGAAGCTTGCTTGAGTCCATAAATGGATTTCTTTAATTTGCATACCAGATGTTTTGGATCTCCAATTATAAAACTTTCTGGTTGCACCATATATATTGTTTCATCAATGTCGCCATTGAGAAACGCAGTCTTAACATCCATTTGATGAAGCTCAAGATCAAGATTTGCAACTAAGGCCATGATTGTCCTAAAAGAATCCTTCGAAGAAACTGGAGAGAAGGTTTCTTTATAGTCAATCCCTTCCTTTTGAGTAAAGCCTTTTGCTACAAGACGTGCTTTATATCTCTCCACATTACCTTGAGAATCCCTTTTGGTTTTAAATATCCATTTGCAACCAATGGGTTTCTTTCCTTCAGGTAATTGAACAAGATCCCAAACTTGATTGTCTTGCATAGACTTATACTCTTCGTTCATTGCCTCAATCCACTTATGAGAGTCAGAACTCTGCATGGCATGATAGAAACTAACTGGATCATCATCTATCATGTCTACAGTATCCTCATGTTCCTGAAGAAACACTATATAATCATCTGGAATAGCACTTCTTCTCTCCCTAGTAGATCTCCTCAAAGGCATTTGAACAGACTCTAATTCTTGAGGTTGTTGAATTTGTTCTTGAGGAAGAATAGCATTGTCTTGAATTGGATCTTGAATAGTGACAGGAGCAACTGGAGTCTGTACGCTATCAGAAACAACAAAAGGAATGAGAACCGAATCATCCTTACTTGGTTCCTCTTCAAAGACAATGTTTCTTTCTTTATTTCTCCCTCCAAAATCAACATCCTCAAAAAATGTTGCAATTCTCGTTTCAAAAAAAGTTCTGGAAGTAGGATTATAAAACTTGTAACCCCTAGACCGCTCAGAATATCCAACAAAGTAGCTGCTGATAGTTTTGGAGTCCAGTTTTGTTTCATTCGGCTTGTAAGGCCTTGCTTCAGCTGGACATCCCCAAACATGAAGATGCTTTAGACTAGGCTTACGTCCAGTCCAAAGTTCATAAGGTGTTTTAGCAACTGCTTTAGATGGAATCCTATTGAGAAGATAAGCTGCTGTCTTTAACGCTTCACCTCACAGAGACTCTGGTAAAGTAGAATGACTAATCATACTCCTTACCATATCCATAAGAGTCCTATTACGTCTCTCAGATACACCATTCATGCTGGGAGTACCAGGCATTGTATATTGAGGGACAATTCCACATTCCTGTAGGAAAAGCGCAAAAGGTCCTGGACGTTGTTCGCCTGAACCGTCATATTTACCATAATATTCACCACCACGGTCAGATCGAACAGATTTAATCTTCTTTCCTAGTTGATTTTCAACTTCGGCTTTATAAGATTTAAACACGTCCAAAGACTCAGATTTTTCATGAATGAGATATAAGTAACCATAACGAGAATAGTTATCAATGAATGATATAAAATATCTTTGGCCATTTCTAGTTGCAATATGGAATGGACCGCAAATATCTGTATGAATCAGTTCTAAAACATTGGATGACCGAATGGCACCTAGTCTCTTTTGTTTAGTCTGTTTTCCTTTAATACACTCAATACAAGAATCCAAACCTGTGTAATCAAGTGTATCTAAGATACCATCAGAAACAAGACGCTCAATTCTCGATTTGGATAAATGACCCAAACGTCTATGCCAAAGTACAGCTGAGTTATCAATATTCAACTTTCTTTTGGTACCTCTTGTAGTAACATGCAGGGATTCATGATAACTAGTATCAATGTCTAACATATATAGATTATCACATTCATTCAAGCAACCAGTACCCAAAACTTTTGAATTCATAGATAAAGTGAATACACTGTCTCCAAAAGAACAATGAAAACCAGATTTGTCCAAAAAGGAAACAGAAATCAAATTCCTTCTAAAAGAGGGAATAACAAAAGTATCTATAAGATCCAAAAAATAACCAGTACTTAAACATAATCTAAAATGTCCAATTGCCTCTACTTCAACCGGATCGCCATTTCCTACATAGACATATCTTTCACCGTCAGTTGGCTTTCTGTAGTTGAGGCAGCCCCCTCTTTGCAAGCCAAAGAGCAAATTTAGGACAGTCCTTTCTCAAGTGATCCGTCTTTCCACAAAAGAAGCATTTTGGCACATAAGGCTTCTTTTGTACTGGATCTACAGCAGTAGCAGCAGCAGGTTTCTCAATAGCCTTTTCAACAGTCTTTGCAAAAGGCCTCTTTCTTTTCTTGTTCTTGCCCTTCCCAGCTGAAGAAACAAAATGAGCACTCTCTCTTTTGTTAGAATTCATCTTTTCCTCCTCATCAACACAATGAGAAATGAGCTCGTTAAGAGTCCATTTATTCGGCTGACAATTATAGGAAGTCCTAATTTGTCCATACTGAGAAGGAAGAGAATTCATAACCATATGGACTAAAAGGTCATCTGGTAAAGCCATACCCAGCGCCTTCAGTCTCTTTGCAATCTGAGACATGCTAAGAATATGCTCCCGAACACCACCATTGCCAGCAAACTTCATGGAGGTTAATTTTCCTAAAAGTGTTCCCACTTCGGCTTTGTCATTCTTGACATAAGCCCTCTCCAGCTCGGCAAGATAGTTTTGAGCATTGTTCTTTTCAGCTGAGACAGAGTCTCGAACATGTTCTGGGACTCCTTTCTGCATGATCATCAGACCTAAGCGATTAGAACGCTCCCACTTCTCATACTGAACCCTTTGAACATCAGTGCTCGTATCAGTAAGAGGAGCAGGTTCGTCCATCCTGAATGCAAGATCCAAATCCATACAGCCCAGAAAGATCATAATGTCTGATTTCCAAGACTCAAAATTTGATCCCTCAAGTTTAGGGACACAATCAGGATTAAATGACATGTTAGCTGACATCGGAGAAAATAAACAAATAGATAAGTATAAGCTCACAATCCACAAATGAAACAATTCACATAAGTAGAGATCAAAAAATGGAAATAAGATACAGACACAACATTAATATTCTCATCTTTGGATGTAAAACATTAACTTGTAATTAGTATCTCAACGCAGCAATCAAATATTGATAACATAGTCCTGACAAATAATAAATCTTCCTTTGGGCCGATATATCATTGTCATGGAAAATAATCAAACAATTATCACATATTTATTGCCAAACATGTATTCAAAACTCAGCCAGATAGCAACCTTCCTTTGGGCCGATTAACTATCCGCAACGAATTCTAATACACCTGTCTAAATTCTAAAATAAATCAATTCAAGCAATAGAGGTCACTTTGGTGACTTATTGATCAAATCAATTTATTTTAACAAATATCAAACACAATAGGGACTTAATCACTCCAAAATTTAATCTCAAGTCGACAAATTAATTCATTTAATTGTAATTAAAACAAAACAATTGCAATTAAATGAATTGATTGTCTAAATATTTAATAATCTAAAATTATGTAGCCCAAAAAAATTATAATCTAGTCTTTAAGTCACTAAATTTGAGACTAAATTATAAAATAGGACTAAATATATTTGAATAAATAAAGTTCAGGGTCTAATCGAAAGAAAACAGAAAATTAAAGCCTAATCTGGAGTTACAGAAAATTTAGGGCCTAATCTGAAATTACAGAAAATTTAGGGCCTAATCTGAAATTACAGAAAATTACGGCCCTAATCTGAAGTTACAGAAAATTTAGGGGCCTAATACGAAAAAAACATAAAATTAGGGATCTAATATGAAATTTTCCAGGGACCTAACTGTTATTTTCCATCCCTAACCTAAAAAACAAAACGATAAGGGACGGAAAATAACAGGTTCCAGCCCCTTTCCGCCGCCAACAATGGAGGTTTTTTTTTTTTTTTTTTTTTTTTTTTTTTTTTTAACAAGATCCAGCCAGCAAAGAAAAAAAAAAAAAAAATACCAAACGAACAATTAATCGTTAATGGCGTTAGTTCAAAACCTCTTACCTGTTCTTGGGAATCCGAAGAACAGTGAGAACAAAAATATATATATACATTTTTTTTTTATTAAACAAAACCCTCAATCTATAAACAGTAGGGTAAACAAATAAATAAAAAAAAAAAACGAAAATCAATCTAAAATCTAGCAATTATGCACAAGGCTCTGATACCACTTGTTATGAATTAATCTCAAATAATTCCACAATAACCTAGATCGTGCAAACCACTAGATTCAACAAAATAGATTGAATAAGAAAAGGTTGCGTACCTGACATCGTTGTTCGTCGATCTTGATGTGTAGAATTAGGTTTGTAGCCTTCCAGAGAATAGAAGAATCGATTTAGCGGAAGCAGTACGAAATGAACGTAAAACTGAATCGTATTCAACTCCTCTGGGGACCACGACCTTTATATACCTGTAGGGTTAGTACAATTCCTATTTCGGTCCTTTAACGAAATAGGAATTATATAATGGTCTCTACACTTAATATCTATAATTAGTTGATACCTCAATAGTCAATTATTCACAATCAAGACCACATTTGAAATTGACTTTACAATTGGACTGCTGTACATATTTAATTTTACATATTAAGCCCACAATAGAAAATTAAATCCAACATATAGTCCTCAATAATACTTAGCTCAATTTAAATCAAGGGACCAATATAATTTAATTAAATTTCCAATTCTTTTCCTTTTTAATAAATATGACCAAGTATTCAATTTATATGCATCACTCAATTAATCTAAAATCCACCTTAATTTCATATTCTCAAATTCCCAATTTATTCGCATGGTAATAATTATAATTTGTTTATTCTATTCTTAACCCTTAATTCTTTTAATCAAAATTAATTTAATTAATATCAACAATTTCTAAACTTGAAATGTGCATTAAATTTAACAAATTGAATTTTAAAATATATCGATTCAAAATCACATTTCGGATTCGAGTCAGTGTATTAATCCTGTATTTTTGCCTCTCGGGGTCTCACCAGCCGGTCGTCGGTCCATCACCGGTGCTGCCTTCTACGGTGGCCAAAAAATCGTGGCTGAGAAGAATCGACCATTCTTCGCACCACCTGGCTCAGTTTTCATCGAGGAGTCTGTTTTTAGCGTTAGTTGCACGAGATCGGCCTTCTATTCGACCGGAGCGTGCTCGACAGGAGCCAAGTGCCGCTTCCATCATCACTATCGATAAGGAAAGGAAACTACAGCTCACCGGAATCATGAGCAAGGAGGAGACGCGGCTGAACAAAGGCGATCAGCGGTTGAAATCGCAAAGATTGGAGGTGCTGCTGCATCGCCGTCAAGGAGAGACCACAGCTCGCCTACCCAGTGTGCTTACCGGAACTGGAAACTAAAGGAGAGAAGGAGAGAAGCTGGCGACGTGAAGGCGAGAAGTGACAGCATCGGTTGGCTATGGCGATCGAAAACACAGAGGGAGAGAGAGGTGAGGGTTAAGCAGTGTTGGGATAAGAAAGAAAGAAGAAGAAGAGAAAAGAACAAAAATACTCTAGGTTTCTAGACTATTTCAGTTCAATTCGAACTGGTTTGATCCAACTCAATGGTCTAGTTTGGTTCTTTCTTGATTTACAGGTTTTCACTTGATTTTAAAAAAATTCAAGCTTGTTTACAAGTCTGGTTTAGCAATAATAAAATATTTTTTTGCTAAATTTCAATGGTTGGAATGAAAATTCTACGAAATTGAATTTTCGGATTATTTCAATCTTTCCCCCTTATAAAAATTCGTCCTCGAATTTAAAAATGGTCACAGTAGGAAAAATATAACAAGCAAATAGTATAAAAAGGTATTAAAAGAAAGATTACAATTTATAAAGAGAAATAAGTTAACTTCAATTACCAGCAAGATAGTAATCTTTTTAGACCGAAGTTTACGTATCTAGAAATCGAGAATCCTAAATAGCACTTCTTCATAAGTCAAGTCTTCACTCACTTGGACCTCTTGTGGCTCTACACATGAAATGGATCGGGAATGTACTTCCTTAGCATAGATACATGGAAAACCAGATGGACATAAGAAAACTCTTTGATAGATACAAATGCAAAAATCTTGTGTCAACACGAGGACAAACTCCTAAAGTATTATTTATTGATTATCTAGCTTATTTTGTATGCAAAGTTATTTCTTAAGTCCTAAAATCTGTCTGCCACCATTATTTCCTACCTTGCAGTTCACATCCGTATCTGCTTATAGGCTACAGCTAGATTTCTTATGACTTCTTATTGTTACCTTATCTTTAGTTACCTCCTTAGCTTAAAACTATCCATCTTCTTACTCAAATTCTTCTTTCTTACTCATCATTCATGAGTTTCTAATTTACCTTATCCTTAACATATTTCGCTTGCCTACCCGCTGTGCTTGCCAGAACTAGAAACTAAAGGAGAGAAGGAGACAACCCGGCGACGGCGAAAAGCGATGGCATCGGCTGGCTGTGGCGATCGAAAACACAGAGGGAGAGAGAGTTCATGGTTGAGCGACGCTGGAGAGAAGAAAGAAAGAAGAAGAAGAGAAAAGAAAAAAAGTCAAGGGTTTTTAGGCTATTCCAGTTCGATTCGAATCGGTTTGGTCCAATTCAATGGTCTAGTTCGGTTCTTGCTTGATTTACGGATTTTTCACTTGATTTTCGAAAAATTCAAATTGGTTTATAGGTGATTTAGCAATAATAAAATATTTTTTTGCTAAATTTCATTGGTTAGAATTAAAATTTAGCTTTTAAATGAAAATTCTACGAAATTGAATTTTCAGGTTATTTCAATCACTACCACACCATCACTTTCTTTTCTTCCAAAAATTGTTCGAGCTTGACAGGCTTTTTTGCAAGTGCACGAAATCGCAACAAGTACTAAAGAATGAGCAGATATCATCCCACGAATACTGTATACCAAGTACTAAAATTGTGTTAACCTACTATTATTTAAACGACAATAAGGAGAATTATTTTAAGAAATTTAATTAAAATAAAAGAGAATAAAAAGAAATCAAGTAAGACAATTTGATTAAAAGAAATAAATTATTAAAAGCTACTAGGGATTTTGATTTCACTTAATTCTATTCAATTTATTCTATTAGTTTGATAATCAATTTAATTGTTCAAGTAGGGGAAACACCCCTAAAATCACTAACAAGCTCTCTCGATGTATTGTTAGCTATTTTAACCCGGTCTAATTACCTATCTTCCAATAGAGCAATCAAACATGAATTAAATCATTAAGTTTTATGGTTTGTTTATGAATTCATAACCCAAGGTTGTTAACTTATGAAAACCCCTCATAAGTCAAACCATATAACTTCCGCATCAAGTTATTATTCTCATGTAATTTATTGCCTTTTTCATATCAAAAACCCTTCTCCCGATAGTGATTAATGAAATAAATCAATCCAAGGGAGAATCTCTGCTTGGAAGCATTAAGTTCAACAATAAATTATACTTTGAACAAAGAAAAGCGAATCTAATATTATAAATTGAAATCGAAATTAAGCTACATCAAATCCCTAGTATGAGAGTTTAGTTTGACATAGTAATTAAATAAAACTCAATTAAAATTGAAATAATCCCATAAAGAATAATAAACAAAGAGAGAGCTTAGAAATAAAAACTAGTCAATGATAAGCTTGAACGACTTCCTTGAATCTTGACACCAATCTTGAGCACTAAGTCTTGAAGAGAGAAAACTATGTAAAAAATTATAGAACAAGAGATGATATATATAATGAATGGCATCGACTATGGCTAGTCTCTCTCTTTATATAGACTTTCTGGAATATCTTCTAATTTGTTTAGGAAAGTGAATCTCTATTGAGTAACAAATCTTTTGGAGATAGAAAACTGTTTAGACTTTGTATTTCTTCTCATTTAGGACTCTCTCAGCGTCTAGATAGGGTTTAAGCTTGATTAGGCACATCTCATAAGATTCTCATGTAGGTAGCGCGGGCTAAAGCTAAAATTTTCGGCCCAAGTTGAATTCTACAGATTAGCACAAAGGCACTAATTTTCTGATCCTCATTTGATTTTGCCTTAGAAACAATACGGGGGTGCTTATTGCTGGAAATCTTGGACAAATGATTACTTTTGATCATCTTTTGCATTTTTGGCTGGTTTCCAATAAAAATCCTATAAAATTCCTCAAGATCAAGTGAAATATGATTCAAGGAACCTTTAAACAAAAACATAAATAAAACTAAATAAAAATTAATTAAAGTAATTAAAAATACTAAAAATCATAATAAAAAATATGTTAAAAATACTATAAAAATAACATCTATAAGGGCAAAAAATCTATGAATATAACGATAGAAGGATTTCTTAGATTAGTGGCCCTAGAACCTTTAGAATTATACCCACGTGAACCTGTAAACCTTTCCCATGCATCATTTCCTTAAAGTTAGAGGGCACACATGAACCAGCATCTTCAATGGAAAATTCTGACTCTCATAAGTGGATTGAGGCAATGAACGAAGAGTATAAGTCTATGCAAGACAATCAAGTTTGGGATCTTGTTCAATTACCTGAAGGAAAGAAACCCATTGGTTGCAAATGGGTTTCTTTCCTTCAGGTAATTGAACAAGATCCCAAACTTGATTGTCTTGCATAGACTTATACTCTTCGTTCATTGCCTCAATCCACTTATGAGAGTCAAAACTCTGCATGGCATGATAGAAACTAACTGGATCATCATCTATCATGTCTACAGTATCCTCATGTTCCTGAAGAAACACTATATAATCATCTGGAATAGCACTTCTTCTCTCCCTAGTAGATCTCCTCAAAGGCATTTGAACAGACTCTAATTCTTGAGGTTGTTGAATTTGTTCTTGAGGATTTAATTTTCTATTGTGGGCTTAATATGTAAAATTAAATATGTACAGCAGTCCAATTGTAAAGTCAATTTCAAATGTGGTCTTGATTGTGAATAATTGACTATTGAGGTATCAACTAATTATAGATATTAAGTGTAGAGACCATTATATAATTCCTATTTCGTTAAAGGACCGAAATAGGAATTGTACTAACCCTACAGGTATATAAAGGTCGTGGTCCCCAGAGGAGTTGAATACGATTCAGTTTTACGTTCCTTTCGTACTGCTTCCGCAAAATCGATTCTTCAATTCTCTGGAAGGCTGCAAACCTAATTCTACACATCAAGATCGACGAACAACGATGTCAGGTACGCAACCTTTTCTTATTCAATCTATTTTGTTGAATCTAGTGGTGTGCATGATCTAGGTTATTGTGGAATTATTTGAGATTAATTCATTACAAGTGGTATCAGAGCCTTGTGCATAATTGCTAGATTTTAGATTGATTTTCGTATTTTTTTTTATTTATTTGTTTACCCTACTGTTTATAGATTGAGGGTTTTGTTTAATAAAAAAAAATGTATATATATATTTTTGTTCTCACTGTTCTTCGGATTCCCAAGAACAGGTAAGAGGTTTTGAACTAACGCCATTAACGATTAATTGTTCGTTTGGTATTTTTTTTTTCTTTGCTGGCTGGATCTTGTTAAAAAAAAAAAAAAAAAAAAAAAAAAAAACCTCCATTGTTGGCGGCGGAAAGGGGCTGGAACCTGTTATTTTCCGTCCCTTATCGTTTTGTTTTTTAGGTTAGGGATGGAAAATAACAGTTAGGTCCCTGGAAAATTTCATATTAGATCCCTAATTTTATGTTTTTTTCGTATTAGGCCCTTAATTTTCTGTAACTTCAGATTAGGACCCTAATTTTCTGTAACTTCAGATTAGCCGCTAAATTTTCTGTAACTTCAGATTAGGGCCGTAATTTTCTGTAATTTCAGATTAGGCCCTAAATTTTCTGTAATTTCAGATTAGGCCCTAAATTTTCTGTAACTCCAGATTAGGCTTTAATTTTCTGTTTTCTTTCGATTAGACCCTGAACTTTATTTATTCAAATATATTTAGTCCTATTTTATAATTTAGTCTCAAATTTAGTGACTTAAAGACTAGATTATAATTTTTTTGGGCTAAATAATTTTAGATTATTAAATATTTAGACAATCAATTCATTTAATTGCAATTGTTTTGTTTTAATTACAATTAAATGAATTAATTTGTCGACTTGAGATTAAAATTTGGAGTGATTAAGTCCCTATTCTGTTTGATATTTATTAAAATAAATTGATTTGATCAATAAGTCACCAAAGTGACCTCTATTGCTTGAATTGATTTATTTTAGAATATTAGACAGGTGTATTAGAATTCGTTGCGGATAGTTAATCGGCCCAAAGGAAGGTTGCTATCTGGCTGAGTTTTGAATACATGTTTGGCAATAAATATGTGATAATTGTTTGATTATTTTCCATGACAATGATATATCGGCCCAAAGGAAGATTTATTATTTGTCAGGACTATGTTATCAATATTTGATTGCTGCATTGAGATACTAATTGCAAGTTAATGTTTTACATCCAAAGATGAGAATATTAATGTTGTGTCTGTATCTTATTTCCATTTTTTGATCTTTACTTATGTGAATTGTTTCATTTGTGGATTGTGAGCTTATACTTATCTATTTGTTTATTTTCTCTGATGTCAGCTAACATGTCATTTAATCCTGATTGTGTCCCTAAACTTGAGGGATCAAATTTTGAGTCTTGGAAATCAGACATTATGATCTTTCTGGGCTGTATGGATTTGGATCTTGCATTCAGGATGGACGAACCTGCTCCTCTTACTGATACGAGCACTGATGTTCAAAGGGTTCAGTATGAGAAGTGGGAGCGTTCTAATCGCTTAGGTCTGATGATCATGCAGAAAGGAGTCCCAGAACATGTTCGAGACTCTGTCTCAGCTGAAAAGAACAATGCTCAAAACTATCTTGCCGAGCTGGAGAGGGCTTATGTCAAGAATGACAAAGCCGAAGTGGGAACACTTTTAGGAAAATTAACCTCCATGAAGTTTGCTGGCAATGGTGGTGTTCGGGAGCATATTCTTAGCATGTCTCAGATTGCAAAGAGACTGAAGGCGCTGGGTATGGCTTTACCAGATGACCTTTTAGTCCATATGGTTATGAATTCTCTTCCTTCTCAGTATGGACAAATTAGGACTTCCTATAATTGTCAGCCGAATAAATGGACTCTTAACGAGCTCATTTCTCATTGTGTTGATGAGGAGGAAAAGATGAATTCTAACAAAAGAGAGAGTGCTCATTTTGTTTCTTCAGCTGGGAAGGGCAAGAACAAGAAAAGAAAGAGGCCTTTTGCAAAGACTGTTGAAAAGGCTATTGAGAAACCTGCTGCTGCTACTGCTGTAGATCCAGTACAAAAGAAGCCTTATGTGCCAAAATGCTTCTTTTGTGGAAAGACGGATCACTTGAGAAAGGACTGTCCTAAATTTGCTATTTGGCTTGCAAAGAGGGGTAAGTACCTTGTTTTAGTCTGTTGTGAAGTTAATTTAACTTCAGCTCCTAAAAACACTTATTGGATGGATTCTGGTGCTACCGCTCATATAAGTGTTTCATTGCAGGGCTGCCTCAACTACAGAAAGCCAACTGACGGTGAAAGATACGTCTATGTAGGAAATGGCGATCTGGTTGAAGTAGAGGCAATTGGACATTTTAGATTATGTTTAAGTACTGGCTATTTTTTGGATCTTATAGATACTTTTGTTATTCCCTCTTTTAGAAGGAATTTGATTTCTGTTTCCTTTTTGGACAAATCTGGTTTTCATTGTTCTTTTGGAGACAGTATATTCACTTTATCTATGAATTCAAAAGTTTTGGGTACTGGTTGCTTGAATGAATGTGATAATCTATATATGTTAGACATTGATACTAGTTATCATGAATCCCTGCATGTTACTACAAGAGGTACCAAAAGAAAGTTGAATATTGATAACTCAGCTGTACTTTGGCATAGACGTTTGGGTCATGTATCCAAATCGAGAATTGAGCGTCTTGTTTCTGATGGTATCTTAGATACACTTGATTACACAGGTTTGGATTCTTGTATTGAGTGTATTAAAGGAAAACAGACTAAACAAAAGAGACTAGGTGCCATTCGGTCATCCAATGTTTTAGAACTGATTCATACAGATATTTGCGGTCCATTCCATATTGCAACTAGAAATGGCCAAAGATATTTTATATCATTCATTGATGACTATTCTCGTTATGGTTACTTATATCTCATTCATGAAAAATCTGAGTCTTTGGACGTGTTTAAATCTTATAAAGCCGAAGTTGAAAATCAACTAGGAAAGAAGATTAAATCTGTTCGATCTGACCGTGGTGGTGAATATTATGGTAAATATGACGGTTCAGGCGAACAACGTCCAGGACCTTTTGCGCTTTTCCTACAGGAATGTGGAATTGTCCCTCAATATACAATGCCTGGTACTCCCAGCATGAATGGTGTATCTGAGAGACGTAATAGGACTCTTATGGATATGGTAAGGAGTATGATTAGTCATTCTACTTTACCAGAGTCTCTGTGGGGTGAAGCGTTAAAGACAGCAGCTTATCTTCTCAATAGGATTCCATCTAAAGCAGTTGCTAAAACACCTTATGAACTTTGGACTGGACGTAAGCCTAGTCTAAAGCATCTTCATGTTTGGGGATGTCCAGCTGAAGCAAGGCCTTACAAGCCGAATGAAACAAAACTGGACTCCAAAACTATCAGCAGCTACTTTGTTGGATATTCTAAGCGGTCTAGGTGTTACAAGTTTTATAATCCTACTTCCAGAACTTTTTTTGAAACGAGAATTACAACATTTTTTGAGGATGTTGATTTTGGAGGGAGAAATAAAGAAAGAAACATTGTCTTTGAAGAGGAACCAAGTAAGGATGATTCGGTTCTCATTCCTTTTGTTGTTTCTGATAGCGTACAGACTCCAGTTGCTCCTGTCACTATTCAAGATCCAATTCAAGACAATGTTATTCTTCCTCAAGAACAAATTCAACAACCTCAAGAATTAGAGTCTGTTCAAATGCCTTTGAGGAGATCTACTAGGGAGAGAAGAAGTGCTATTCCAGATGATTATATAGTGTTTCTTCAGGAACATGAGGATACTGTAGACATGATAGATGATGATCCAGTTAGTTTCTATCATGCCATGCAGAGTTCTGACTCTCATAAGTGGATTGAGGCAATGAACGAAGAGTATAAGTCTATCCAAGACAATCAAGTTTGGGATCTTGTTCAATTACCTGAAGGAAAGAAACCCATTGGTTGCAAATGGATATTTAAAACCAAAAGGGATTCTCAAGGTAATGTGGAAAGATATAAAGCACGTCTTGTAGCAAAAGGCTTTACTCAAAAGGAAGGGATTGACTATAAAGAAACCTTCTCTCCAGTTTCTTCGAAGGATTCTTTTAGGACAATCATGGCCTTAGTTGCAAATCTTGATCTTGAGCTTCATCAAATGGATGTTAAGACTGCGTTTCTCAATGGCGACATTGATGAAACAATATATATGGTGCAACCAGAAAACTTTGTAATTGGAGATCCAAAACATCTGGTATGCAAATTAAAGAAATCCATTTATGGACTCAAGCAAGCTTCTCGTCAATGGTACTTTAAGTTCAACCAAGTAATTGTCTCGTTTGGCTTTGAGGCAAATGTTGTTGAAAATTGTGTGCACCATAAGTTCAGTGGGAGTAGATTTATCTTTTTGGTCTTATATGTGGATGACATACTTCTTGCTACTAATTGTAAAGTCTTGTTGCATGAAACCAAAGTTTTTCTTTCAAAGCATTTTGAGATGAAAGATTTAGGTGAAGCTTCTTTTGTTTTAGGGATTCAGATACATCGAGACCGTTCTCGAGGTATTCTTGGATTATCACAAAAGAGCTATATTGATAAAGTGCTCAAGAGATTTGGTATGCAGAATTCTAGACCATTGGATACCCCTATTGCAAAAGGTGATAAATTTAATAATCAACAATGTCCAAAGAGTGAACTTGAAATTCAGGAAATGCAAAAGGTTCCTTATGCGTCAGCTGTAGGAAGTCTTATGTATGTTCAAGTTTGTACTCGTCCAGACATTTCTTTTATAGTTGGCATGTTAGGTAGATATCTCAGCAATCCAGGAATGGATCATTGGAAAGCAGCCAAAAGAGTCATGAGATATCTTCAGAGGACTAAGGGACATATGCTCACATATAGGAGATCAGATCAGCTTGAGATCATTGGGTATACTGATTCTGATTTCGCTGGATGCCAAGATAGTAGAAAATCCACATCTGGCTACGTTTTTCTATTGGCTGGCGGTGCTATTTCTTGGAAGAGTGTGAAACAAACTCTAGTGGCAACCTCCACCATGGAAGCTGAATTTGTAGCATCTTATGAGGCATCCAATCAAGCTATTTGGCTGAGAAACCTTGTCATTGGGCTGCGTGTAGTAGGTGGAATAGAAAGACCACTGAAGTTGTATTGTGACAGCAAGTCAGCCGTTTTATTCTCCAACAACAACAGGAGCTCTTCTCGATCAAAACACATTGAGATTAAGTTCTTGGCTGTGAAGGAGAGGGTACAGAGTGGACAGATATCCTTAGAGCATATTGGAACAAACTCTATGATTGCGGATCCGCTTACAAAGGCAGTGATACCGAAAGTTTTCCATGAGCACACCGCTCATATGGGTATCGTTTTGTTTGAGACTGTCTAGTTTTAGTGGGAGTTTGCTCTTTATGCATACATTATGTTTTTTGAATGCTCTATTTTATTTTGGATATGTTTTATTATGAAATTTTGTTGAGTACTCATTTTGGTTGATGGTTACACTCTGTATTATTATTATTGTTTTGCTTGATCTCACTTTTGTTGGTGACCAATTGGAAACAGACATGATGATCACATTACATGTAGTTTTCATGCTACACTTCTATAATGAATCTATGTCATTTAGGGGTATTGGTAATGTAGTTGATGATGAACTTAGTCATGAGATCTATGACGAATGTTTCTTCAGCTCTTTATTAATATAACTAATGGACGAGATTGTTTTTTGGATACCTTGTATGACTGCGTTTGTTGAGCTCATTTTGGTGTATGTATTTTATTTAACATATGTTCGCCCAAGTGGGAGATTGTTGGATTTAATTTTCTATTGTGGGCTTAATATGTAAAATTAAATATGTACAGCAGTCCAATTGTAAAGTCAATTTCAAATGTGGTCTTGATTGTGAATAATTGACTATTGAGGTATCAACTAATTATAGATATTAAGTGTAGAGACCATTATATAATTCCTATTTCGTTAAAGGACCGAAATAGGAATTGTACTAACCCTACAGGTATATAAAGGTCGTGGTCCCCAGAGGAGTTGAATACGATTCAGTTTTACGTTCCTTTCGTACTGCTTCCGCAAAATCGATTCTTCAATTCTCTGGAAGGCTGCAAACCTAATTCTACACATCAAGATCGACGAACAACGATGTCAGGTACGCAACCTTTTCTTATTCAATCTATTTTGTTGAATCTAGTGGTGTGCATGATCTAGGTTATTGTGGAATTATTTGAGATTAATTCATTACACCAGCATCTTCAATGGAAAATCCAAAAATATGACTAAGCTCATTGATAGTAAGTTCATGTCTCCTTTTACTTAATTGAAAACTAATATTTGATTCAATAGTATTCACAATAACGTATATGTATGAAGCATAAGTACTTAAAAATTCTAGAGTTAAAGGTGCAAACACACAATCCTTCATAGTAATAAAATTTCCCCACCCAATCCATTTCAAAGGTTCAATAAAAAATCTTTCCATTTTTCAATCCAATCCGATCCATTCATTACAACATCTTTAAGACCCACCATACCTAAAGCATGCTCATCAATAAATCGATTTGGTAATATGGGTTTTGAAGCAAGATTATTGTACCTTTCTAGTTGTTTCGGTTTAGAGAGTGTGAATGGAGGTAGTGGAATTTTCGGTGGAGGTGTGGTGGTAGCCCTCCTTCCTCTTTATGGGTTTTGCGCAGGAACTTGCACGTTTGAACGTGCTCTAGATGACAAGGGGGTGGTTCTTCTTCTTTTTGGTGCCATGGGTAAGAGAAGAGTATGGATTTGTAGAGAGAGAAAGGAAAAACAAAAGGGAAAGAGAGGGAGAAAGAGGATGATGGTGGGTGGTTATGCAGTTTCAGAGAAAGAAAGTGGCGATGGAGAGAGAGAGAGAGAGAGAAGATAGAAGAAAAGATTTAGGTTTGGAGTGAAAGAAACATACCTTTTAAATGCCAACCTTGAAAACCTCGTTGGACTACCACGGGCGTGGTGCCTGACACGGCCAGCCCGTGGAGTTCCTTGAGTCTTGGTGCGCCTTCTACTGTATGTGCCACGGGCATGGTGCCTACCACGGCCAGGGTGCAGAGTCTGCAGAAATACCCATTCCTTCATCGTGCGCATTGATAGGTGTTAATTTTATAGTGTTTTTAATATAGTTTTTATTAGATTTTGAGTAAGTTTTTATTACTTTAAATCACTTTTAGTATAAATATGTTCAAAAGCTTCCTTGATCTTTAATCCGCTTGATCTAAGAGAAAATTTCAGGAATTTGGCACAGAAAAGAATTTTATAACACAAGGCACTTAACTTGTGGCACGCCCGGGCCGTGCTAAAAGGCACAGTCGTGCTAGAAGCTAAGGAATCCAACAGAGAGATAGAAGAGAGCACGGTCAGGGTGTGTCAAAAGGCACGGCCGTGCTACAAGGATACCAAGGCGTGCCATATAGCACGCCCATGGCAACTTTAGGCAGACTTCCAGAGAAGAGCACGCCCTTCCCGTGCTAAGTGGCACGCCCGTGCCTCGGTGCTTCACTAGCCCGTGCTACCTAGCACGCCCCGTGCTTCACTGGCCAGACTTCCAGACTCAAGCACACCCAGCCCGTGCCATTAAGCACGCCCGTGCTGTACAGGCGAAACTAGCGTAAATTTAATACACAAATCAAGTTTTTCTCACATGGGCCGACTTCAGGGAGTTTCCTAAACACACTAAACAAGACCTGGGCCTATTCTTGGGGAAAAAGGAGTCCTAATCAAGAAGAAATCAAGAACCTAAACAGTCATGATCTCCTATAAAGGATTTTGCACTAAATAAGGATTCTATTTCCTAAAAGGAGTCAGACTTGTCTTCAGGAACTCTATATAAAGACAGGAACTTCTCATAGCAAAGAATCTCGTTTTTTTTTATGCAATTCTTCACATAATTTTCTCTCTCAAAAAGACTTCAAGCATCTAATAATTGTGCCAAGATTCAAGGAAGCCATCAACATAGTTGTGATACAGTTTTTATTCTAAACTCTCATCTTGTTTCCTTCTTTTACTATTGTCTTTAATTATGATGGATGATTCAAGAATGAGTGAGTTTAATTTAATTACTATGTCTAGCTAAACTCTTATACTAGGGATTTGATGTAATTTAATTCGATTCCAGCTTATACTATTAGATTTATTTTTCTTTGTTCTTGTTATAACTTATTATTGTGCTTAAGGCCTCCAGGCAGAAAATTTCCCCTGGATTGATTTATTTCAATAATCACATTCGGGAGAAGGGTTATTGATATGAAAAAGGTAATAATTTACTTGAGAATAATAACTTGATGTGGAAACTATATGGTTTGACTCAAGGGGGGTTTTCATAAGTTAATAAATTATTAAGTTGTGAATTCACAAAACAACCATAAAACCTAATGATCTGATTTATGTTTAATTTCACTATTAAGATAGGTAATTAAATTGGATTAGAATAGCTAACAATAAATCGGGAGAGCTTGTTAGTAACCTTAGGGTTGTTTCTCCTACTTGAACAATTAAACTTGATTAATGAACTAATAGAATAAGCTGGATAGAATTAAGTGAAATCAAATTCCCTAGTAGCTTAATCCTCTGATTTCTTTTCACCTGAATTTTGTGTTTGATCTCTTCTATTTTTAATTTAAATTTTATTTTACAGCGAATTTCTCTTATCGTCGTCTAAATAATAATAGGTTAACATAATTTTGGTAATTGATAAACAATCCCTGTGGATACGATACTCTCTTACTCTGTATTACTTGTTGCGATTTCGTACACTTGCGAAAATAAGCTGTCAAGTTTTTGGCGCCGTTGCCGGGGGATTGGCGTGTCAATATCAATACGAATTACCCTGTTATTAATTTAGACACTCTTTCGTGTTTATTTAATTTTCTTTTAAGTACTGTTCCAGGTTGTTTTATGCAAAGGAGATCAAGGAGGACTGAACCTCTAATCTTTGATCCGGAAATTGAACGAACTCTTCGAAGGCTCAACGCTGCAAGAAAACCACAAGAAGTAAAAATCGAACAACAGGCAGACATGGCTGACGAAATCGAAAATGAGAACATAGTTGGACCACCACTTCAGCATCCGGTCCGCACCTTAAGGGACTATACAACACCTAATCTGAATGGGACAACCTCAAGTATTACTAGACCTAGGGTAGAAGCTAATAATTTTGAAATTAAACCCGCAATTATCCAAATGCTTTCTACCTCGATCCAATATGGGGGTTTACCTAGTGAAGATCCTAATGCGCACATCACCAATTTTCTGGAAATTTGTGACACTTTTAAACAAAACGGTGTTTCTAAAGATGCAATCAAATTAAGACTTTTTCCATTCACTCTTAGGGATAAGGCTAGATCATGGTTACAATCGTGTCCCGCTGGAAGTTTTACAACATGGGATGAATTAGCTCAAAAATTCTTAGCTAAATTCTTTCCGTCCTCAAAAACCACCAAGTTGCGCAATGAGATAATGACATTTGCTCATCATGATCAAGAGAGCTTGTATGAAGGTTGGGAAAGATTCAAGGACTTGTTAAGAAAGTGCCCACATCACAGTTTGCCCAAGTGGTTACAGGTACAAACTTTCTATAATGCATTATCTCCTAACATCAAAATTACCTTAGATGCAGCTGCAGGTGGATCCTTTGAAAAGAAAGGAATTGATGAAGCATATGAGTTGATAGAGGAAATGGCAAGCAATAGCCATTACCAAAATAATACCGAAAGGAGAAGAACTGCAGGAGTCTATGAAATAGACGCCATTACAGCACTTAATGCCAAGGTAGATAACATGGTAAGGAAATTGGACATGTTAACTACTAATTCTGTAAATTCTGTTATGCAAGTATGTGATAGGTGCAATGGACAACATGGAATTGGGGAATGCATCATGGACTCTTTAAATCCACAAACTTTGGAGCAAGTGAACTATGTGATGAATCAAGGAAGAAAGAATTACCCTTATTCAAATTCATACGATAACAGGTTAAGGAATCATCCTAATCTATCTTATGGTAATCCTAACAATGCCTTGAATGCACCCCCAGGTTTCCACCCTCCAGAAAAGAAATCTCATGATGACCTCCTCACTGCTCTCTCCAAATCACACATGGAATTCATGAATGAAACCAGGGAGAACCATAAAATCCAGCAGGTTGCAATCAGGAATTTGGAGATTCAGCTAGGGCAATTTGCAAACTTGATGGCATCTCGACCCCAAGGTACGTTACCTAGCAATACTGAAAAGAATCCAAAGGAACAAGTGCAAGCTATTACCTTGAGAAGTGGCAAACAATTAGATGAACCACCAAAGAAAGAAAAGGAAGTAAAAGAACAACCAAAGGTGCCTATCATTGACCTAGAGGAGAAAGAAAAGGTAAAACCATATGTTCCCCCTGTTCCCTTTCCCCAAAGATTAAAGAAAGCACAAGATGACAAGAGCTTCCTCAAATTTCTGGATGTGTTTAAAAAGCTTCAAATCAATATTCCATTTGCTGAAGCTCTTGCTCAAATGCCTAGCTATGCTAAATTCCTAAAAGATATTTTGAGCAAGAAACGAAAATTGATGATCAAGGAACGGTAATGTTAACCGAGGAGTGCAGTGCAATTATCCAAAACAAACTGCCTCCAAAGTTAAAAGATCCAGGAAGTTTTTCTATCCCTTGTAACATTGGTAATCTTGACTTTGAAAAAGCTTTGGCAGATTTAGGTGCTAGCATTAACCTTATGTCCTATGAAGTTTTTAAGATGTAGGTATGGGAGAGCTCAAACCAACAAGGATGTCTTTGCAATTAGCGGATCGGTCAATTAAATATCCTAGAGGGATTGTAGAAGACGTGCTTGTAAAGGTAGGTACATTCATCTTTCCTGTTGATTTTGTTATCCTTGACATTGATGAAGACAGGGAAGGATCTCTAATCCTGGGACGACCTTTTCTTGCAACTGCAAGAGCATTAATAGATGTCTATGAAGGTAAGTTGACTTTAAGAGTTGGACAGGAAGAGATTGTGTTTAATGTACTTAAATCTTGTAAACTTCCTATGGATCATGGAGACTGTTTTAGAATTGATGTTATTGATGAATGTGTGAAGACCACTTTGCATGTTGAAAATAACATTAATGAATCAAGCATCTTCAATGAAAAAGAAAAGGAATCACCTAAGCATGAACTGAAACAACTTCCACCTCATCTAAAACATGCATTCTTAGGTGAAGACCACTCTTTTCCTGTTATTATTTCTTCTCACTTAACACTTGATCAAGAGGAAAGGTTGTTGCAGGTTCTACGTAGGCACAAGAAAGCATTAGGATGGTCTATTTCGGATTTACAAGGAATAAGCCCAAGTGTGTGCATGCATAAAATCTTGATGGAAGAAGACTACAAACCTTCAATCGAACATCAAAGGCGATTAAACCCGAACATGAAGGAGGTAGTCAAGGTTGAAATTATCAAGCTCCTAGATGCCGGCATCATTTATCCAATTTCAGAGAGTAATTGGGTAAGTCCTGTCTAAGTTGTTCCAAAGAAGGGAGGTATGACTGTTATTTCTAATGAAAACAATGAATTAATCCCCACAAGAATAGTCACAGGTTGGCGTGTGTGTATAGATTACAGAAAACTAAACAAAGCAACACGCAAAGATCACTTTCCCCTTCCCTTTATTGATCAAATGCTTGAAAGACTTGCAGGTTATCCGTTTTATTGTTTCTTAGATGGCTATTCAGGATACTTCCAAATACCTATAGCCCCTGAAGACCAAGAGAAAACCACATTCACCTGTCCTTATGGCACTTTTGCCTACAGGAGAATGCCTTTTGGGCTATGCAATGCCCCTGCAACCTTTCAAAGGTGCATGATGTCCATCTTTTCAGATATGGTAGAAACATTTATTGAAATCTTCATGGATGACTTTTCTGTGTTTGGTTCTTCCTTCGATGCATGCCTTCATAACTTATCTTTAGTAATGAAACGATGTGAAGATACTAACCTTGTGTTAAATTGGGAAAAATGTCACTTCATGGTGAGTGAAGGTATTGTCTTAGGGCATAAAATCTCTCAAAAAGGGATTGAAGTAGACAAGGCAAAAATTGAGGTAATTGAAAAACTACCTCCTCCTAACACAGTGAAAGGTATAAGAAGTTTTCTTGGGCATGCAGGATTTTACAGGAAATTCATAAGGGATTTCTCAAAAATCACTAAACCTCTTTGCAATCTACTAGTTAAAGATGTTCCTTTTGATTTTGACAAAGATTGTTTAGATGCTTTTAACAGGTTAAAGAAGGAGTTAATCTCAGCCCCGATCATCACTACACCAGATTGGACTTTACCCTTTGAACTCATGTGTGATGCTAGTGATCATGCTGTAGGAGCTGTTCTTGGACAAAGAAAAGATAAAAAGTTGCATGTTATTTATTATGCCAGTCGCACATTGAATGATGCGCAATTAAACTATGCAACTACGGAAAAAGAATTACTAGCTATTGTTTTTGCTTTTGACAAATTCAGGGCATATCTAATTGGAGCTAAAACAATAGTCTACACAGATCACTCCGCCATCAAATACTTGCTAGAAAAGAAAGATGCAAAACCGAGACTCATTTGTTGGGTACTTCTATTGCAAGAGTTTGACCTAAAAATTCGCGACAAAAAGGGGACCGAGAACCTCGTTGCTGACCATCTTTCCAGGCTTGAATTGGGGGAAGAAGACACAAGCGAGCTACAAATCAATGAAAGCTTTCCTCATGAGCAACTTCTTCTAGTAGCAAATGCTCAAACCCCCTGGTACGCTGACATAGTTAATTATATTGTTTGCAAAATTCCTCCTCCCAATTTTTCTTACCAACAAAGAAAAAAAATTTTTCATGATATCAAATTATACTATTGGGAGGAGCCATTTTTGTTCAAATATTGCAGTGATCAGCTATTTAGGAGATGTATACCGGAAACTGAAATAGAAAGTGTCCTTAAATTCTGCCATTCAATGGAATGTGGAGGTCACTTTGGAGCAAGCAAAACAGCTGCGCGTATACTAGAAAGTGGTTTGTATTGGCCTAATCTCTTTAAAGATGCTTATAACTATGTTCATCTTTGTGATCATTGTCAAAGGTTAGGTAATATTTCGAAGAGACATGAAATGCCCCTAAATAGCATCCTTGAAGTCGAAATCTTCGATGTATGGGGTCTGGACTTCATGGGACCTTTTCCACCATCATATTCAAATCAATACATTCTAGTGGCGGTGGATTATGTGTCAAAATGGGCAAAGGCTGTTGCTCTTCCAAATAACGATGCCAAAGTGTAATGAGCTTCATCAAGAAAAACATTTTTACAAGGCATGGTACTCCTAGGGCAATAATCACGGACGGAGGTAAGCATTTTTGCAATAAATATTTAGACTCCCTTCTTGCAAAATATGGTGTCACTCATCGTGTAGGTACTCCATATCATCCTCAAACAAGTGGACAAGTAGAGGTCACTAACAGGGAAATTAAGAAGATCCTTGAAACCACTGTTGGACAATCACGAAAGGATTGGTCCAAAAAGCTAGACGATGCTCTATGGGCCTACAGAACGGCATTAAAAACGCCTATAGGTATGTCTCCATATCGCATGGTGTATGGTAAGGCTTGTCATCTTCCTGTAGAGTTAGAACATAAGGCGTTTTGGGCCATTCAATTTCTCAACTTTAATGCCAAGGAGGTGGGACAAAAACGCTTGTTACAGCTAAACATGATGGATGAATTGCGCCTCCATGCTTATGAAAGTGCTAAAATATACAAAGATCGCACTAAACAATGGCACGATAAGCGCATTATCATGAGGGATCTAAAAGTAGGCCAGCAGGTGTTGCTCTATAACTCTAGGCTCCGGTTATTCCCTGGCAAGTTGCGCTCTAGATGGTCTGGACCATTCACAATCAAGGAAATCTTTCCTCATAGCGCGATTGAAATAGTGGATGGTAAGTCGAATCGAAGTTTCAAGGTAAATGCTCAACGTTTGAGAAGCTATCATAATGAAAACTTTGAACCCATCAAGAGTACAATTGGTCTTGCTTAGCCTAAACTAAGATAAGTGCGTCGAACTTAACGACGTTAAACAAAAGTGCTTATGGGAGACAACCCATCTATTTTTCTTGCTTAATTTTCATCCATTTATTTATTTATTTTTATCCCTTATTTTATTTGTCAATTCCCCATATTTTCTCCATGAGTGTGCTTTTGTTTTATTTAGAGTTTTTGTAGGGAAAAGTAGAAATCCAAAACAAAGCACGCCCTAGCTGTGCTAATTGGCACGCCCGTGCCATGAGGAGAGAAGCCAGCACACTCAGGCGTGCCCCGAAGCACGCCCGTGCCATAGAAAAAGGCCAAATACCCTTGAAGGTCAGAGAAGCGCACGCCCTAGGCGTGCTAATTGGCACGCCCGTGCTACTTGTGCAATAATCATCACTCAAAGGGTCAGAGAGGAGCACGCCCTAGCCGTGCTCTATAGCACGCCCGTGCCAGGTACGCCTTTTCTTTGTTTTGCAGGTTAGTGCAGAGCACGCCCAGGACGTGCTAATCAGCACGGCCGTGCCACGATCAGACCCACTTATTAATTGGCGCCCCTATTTAAAGAACACGCTTCCAAACTCTCTCTTTTCCATCCCGCACGCCCTAGCCGTCACCTCTTTTCTCCTAAATTTTCTCTTTTCTTCTCCCTTTTCTCTCAAATCAAACACTCTCCACCCAAAATTTTCACATAATCATCTCCAACAATGCCTCCTAGATACAAACGCAGTAGACCCGCATCCTCCGTTGTTGCTCGGAAGCGTACAACTACGCGATCCTCCACGGCTCCTCAACCTCCTTCACCTCCTGCACTTCCATTCGAGTTTGCCTCATCCGATCAACAAGAAAGGTACACAAAATTATCTCTTCGGCCTATTTTACCGAATAGATTTATTGATGAGACTGCTCTAGCACAAGTGGGTCTTAGGGATATTGTGTTAGAACCACTTAAAAGAATAGGGTGGGGGCAATTTCTTGAAATGAAGGACTTAGTTTATGCTCCTTTAACTCTAGAATTTTTCAGTTCTTATTCTTCTTTTATTCGGTTTTTGCCTACATCTCCACCGAGCAAAATTCGCTTTAGGCTTCTTAGTCAGGATTTTGAACTGTCTGTGAATGAGATTAGCCAAATTTTCGGATTCCCCACAGAAAATAGTCAAATTCAAATATCTAGTGATTTTAGTGCACGTAATACTTGGCAAGAATTTACCGGTGAAGTAAATTATAATCCTAGATATTCAAAGGCATCCAAATTAAGAAAACCTTCTTTGCGATACATTCATAAATTTTTGTCCAACACTATATTCGGAAGGAGTGAGAGCGACGGAGTGTTAGGTTTGAATGAATTATATTTTCTGTGGGCTATTGAAAATGGGGTTTTGTTAAATGTTGGGTATTGGCTCTGCCAGAGATTTGCAAGGGTGGCTAGAGCCGACAAAGGGGCTATAATGATGGGGTGTTTTGTAACCCGGATTGCTAGATATTTACAGGTTTGGAACCCGGCTAGGCCAATTTATGATAATGTAGGAGGGGGGCGTGGTACCAGGCTGGATGTCGATGTTATGATTCATATGAAGTTGATTGAAAAAGTTGGGGATGCATATCGAGTAGTAGGTGTCCCAGAGAATGATTCTGATGATGAAGGAGCCGAGGCCGCAGGCGGTGCTGACATGGAGGAGGATATCCCTCCACCTTTTACCTCTTCTTTTGGCGCAGGTACATTCGGTGCTGGTCCATCATTTCAAGGCACATCTAACATGTCAAATGATGAAGTCCTTGCTAGGATGATGTCTCGAATGGACCTCTTTGACACGCGCCTTAACGGGATGGAAACAATGATCACCGACCGTTTCCAGTCCATTGAGATCATGAATGGCAGTCTTGACTGGAGGATGGACACCATGCAAGGCCAACTCCAGACCATCCTCCAGCTTCTGCAGCCACCCCCACCACCAGAGAATTGACGGATTTCTCATTTTTCTTTCTTTTTTATGTTTCTTTTGTTCTAATACATTGTCTTAGTTACTTTCATTTTAACTTGTTTGCTTGGTTGTTTGTTATGTGGATTTTTATAACTTCTTAGTAATTTTGTTCTTAATGTTTAGTTGCTCCTTTAGCTAAGACACATTCCACAACCTTTCTATTGTATTGTTCAATACAATGTTGGTAAGTTTTCTTCTTCTCTCTTACTGCTTTCTTTCTAAGCAATGCAATAAGTTTGGGGAATTTATACACATTGGGGACAATGTGATTGATTGAATTGGGGGAAGGGAATTTTAGCTAAATATTTTTGTTTTGTTTAACATGGTTGGAATGATTACAAGCAAGCTTGAAGGTGCTCATGTCTAGTAATAAGTGTTAAACATAATTGATTCTCAATTCTAGCATATTTAAGTTCAATTCTAGCATATTTAAGTGTTGAATTTGAAATTTTGATTTAAACATGTTTATTGATCTAAATTATTTGTTTCTAGACTTTTAAACACTAATTTTTATAAGAGTTATGATGTATAGGTGTGTTTTGCTCTAAAGTATTTTAAACCTCGGCATTCCTAGAACAAAACTTAGAAATCCCTTCGAGGCGAAAAATTTAAATGTTTACATTTTGAAAGAGATGATTTAGGCAATTTTTGTTGAAACCTATATTTAGCCTAGACCACCTAAATTAAAAATATGACTCTTGAAACCAACTTTGAAGCCTTAAAACCATAAAATTTTCTTCTTCACCCTCAATAAACCAAGCCATTAAAGCCAAAATTCAAATTTCCTACCCTAAGTACAAAGGATTGTATGATTGAAAGATTCGATTTTTAATTAGAATGTAGCAACAAAAGAGGGAGAATTCATCAAATAATACTAGCAAATAAAGAAAAGAAGAAAGAATCAAGAAAGAGGCACATGAAAAGCAATCAAAAGAATTCAAGAAAAATAGAAAAAGGGCAAGGAAGAAAAGTGCCAAAATATTAAGAAAAGAGCTTGTCCAAGATGCCTCTAGCTAGTAAGAAAGTTTCAAAACAAGACACTCCCTAGAACTAGAAAAAGTTCAATTAAAATAGAATCTTGAATGTTATACATTCTTTTATACTCTTTGTCTACATTTTATCCCTGTCTTTGATTAAGCAAAATTTACACCAAGAAAGCCCCATTACAACCCAAAATAAAGACCTTCTGATCTTTTAATCGTATACATTTATATCGTGGAGAAAGGATGACTAATTCTGCATATGGGAATGCCACTTTTATCAATTGTCTTATTTTTAAATGCTTTAGATGATTCATGTCCTGTTTATCATAATTTGAATAAGTATTAGTGTTGACAATCTCTTTAAACTTGTATTTTACTCAATGAACATGTTTTCTTCAAGAAATAAAAGACAAGCTTAAATGTGAATAGCATGGAGAACAATTGAGTCTATCCACTTATTTACTATTCATGATATATTGAAAAGTTTATTGAGATCATCTCCTACCATGGTAAGCTACTGTCGTCAAATTATTTTAGTTTTGTTGCTTGAGGACAAGCAATGGTTTAAGTTTGGGGAATTTTGATAGGTGTTAATTTTATAGTGTTTTTAATATAGTTTTTATTAGATTTTGAGTAAGTTTTTATTACTTTAAATCACTTTTAGTATAAATATGTTCAAAAGCTTCCTTGATCTTTAATCCGCTTGATCTAAGAGAAAATTTCAGGAATTTGGCACAGAAAAGAATTTTATAACACAAGGCACTTAACTTGTGGCACGCCCGGGCCGTGCTAAAAGGCACAGCCGTGCTAGAAGCCAAGGAATCCAATAGAGAGACAGAAGAGAGCACGGTCAGGGTGTGTCAAAAGGCGCGGCCGTGCTACAAGGATACCAAGGCGTGCCATATAGCACGCCCATGGCAGCTCTAGGCAGACTTCCAGAGAAGAGCACGCCCTTCCCGTGCTAAGTGGCACGCCCGTGCCTCGGTGCTTCACTAGCCCATGCTACCTAGCACGCCCCGTGCTTCACTGGCCAGACTTCCAGACTCAAGCACACCCAGCCTGTGCCATTAAGCACGCCCGTGCTGCACAGGCAAAACCAGCGTAAATTTAATACGCAAATCAAGTTTTTCTCACATGGGCCGACTTCAGGGAGTTTCCTAAACACACTAAACAAGACCTGGGCCTATTCTTGGGGAAAAAGGAGTCCTAATCAAGAAGAAATCAAGAACCTAAACAATCATGATCTCCTATAAAGGATTTTGCACTAAATAAGGATTCTATTTCCTAAAAGGAGTCAGACTTGTCTTCAGGAACTCTATATAAAGAGAGGAACTTCTCATAGCAAAGGATCTCATTTTTTTTTATGCAATTCTTCACATAATTTTCTCTCTCAAAATGACTTCAAGCATCTAATAATTGTGCCAAGATTCAAGGAAGCCATCAACATAGTTGTGATACAGTTTTTATTCTAAACTCTCATCTTGTTTCCTTCTTTTACTATTGTCTTTAATTATGATGGATGATTCAAGAATGAGTGAGTTTAATTTAATTACTATGTCTAGCTAAACTCTTATACTAGGGATTTGATGTAATTTAATTCGATTCCAGCTTATACTATTAGATTTATTTTTCTTTGTTCTTGTTATAACTTATTATTGTGCTTAAGGCCTCCAGGCAGAAAATTTCCCCTGGATTGATTTATTTCAATAATCACATTCGGGAGAAGGGTTATTGATATGAAAAAGGTAATAATTTACTTGAGAATAATAACTTGATGTGGAAACTATATGGTTTGACTCAAGGGGGGTTTTCATAAGTTAATAAATTATTAAGTTGTGAATTCACAAAACAACCATAAAACCTAATGATCTGATTTATGTTTAATTTCACTATTAAGATAGGTAATTAAATTGGATTAGAATAGCTAACAATAAATCGGGAGAGCTTGTTAGTAACCTTAGGGTTGTTTCTCCTACTTGAACAATTAAACTTGATTAATGAACTAATAGAATAAGCTGGATAGAATTAAGTGAAATCAAATTCCCTAGTAGCTTAATCCTCTGATTTCTTTTCACCTGAATTTTGTGTTTGATCTCTTCTATTTTTAATTTAAATTTTATTTTACAGCGAATTTCTCTTATCGTCGTCTAAATAATAATAGGTTAACATAATTTTGGTAATTGATAAACAATCCCTGTGGATACGATACTCTCTTACTCTGTATTACTTGTTGCGATTTCGTACACTTTCGAAAATAAGCTGTCACGCATGCCACAGGCTTCCTTGGTTTTAGAGATAAAAACTAGTCAACAAATAGAGTGGACAACTTCCTTGGTTCTTTACACAAACTTGAACGCTTGAAGTCTCAAAAGAGAGAAAACTAAGAAAAGAGTATAACAAAGATCTAAGATCCAAGATTCAATGATTTAATTGTTGTAGTGATCTCTCTTTATATAGACTTCATAGGGTGTCTTTGAATCCGAGTAGGAAACCAGCTGGTCTAATTAGGAAGAAATATTATTTATGTAGCAAATTGATTTTGTGTTGTTTTTCTTCCCAATTATGAATCTTCTTTGACCAAATAGGGTTGGAACTCAAACAAGGTAGGTCTTTTATTATTTCCCATGTAGGTCCATGCACAAGCCACGCCTAGGCTTCAAATCTACATGAGCTAAATGATTAAATTCGGCCCACTTTCAATCTGTAGCTTTTCTTAGTAACACGATCGTGGCATTTGACACAGCCAAGCTGTGTACTTTACTAATTTGGCCATGTTGAGCTTTTAATTCTAATTTTCAACTCCAACCTTCTTTGATGTAAATTTTAGCTATTTTCCTACTAAAAACCCTTCAAATCAACCTTATCAGGAATCAAGGAAACTTAATTAAAATAAATAAATCTAAGCAAAAATAAATTAAAGTAATTAAAAATGCTACAATTCCTAATAAAAATCGAACTAAAAATACTATAAAAATAAGACCTATCCATTACCTAGGATACTTTGGAAGACTTGACCTTCTTAGGGGCCATTTCTACATAAATAAATAGAAGAAAAAGAAAAATTAAAAATGTTAATACAAGAGAACAAGACTTATATAAAAGGGAACAAAAGGGAACTAGAAGGAGAAGGGTTTGGTCTCATAGGCCCGCTAGGAGAGTACACAGGATCCCCTCGGCTATTGTTTGCCTGAGGTTCACCAACCTCAATCCCCTAGCCTTGATAAGAGCTACACACTACTTATCTTCAAGCATAGGCGCGGCAAAGAGGCGATGCATAGGGTCATTAGATCACTGGTTCGGCACTCCGGACCCACCAGGATGTCGCACGATGAAATATTTTTGCTTCTAGTTCTTTAAGGAAGAAATCTTAGTATGATTGTCGAACACATTGCAATTATTCTTTGCTTGGAGGAATCAATGATCATCATTTATCCTATCATACATGTTATACACTCCTGCACACCCCGAACAATAAGAATAGTTCCATCACGGCGAGCCAGCTCTATAATCCCACATAAGAACCTCATACCATTAGGGTGGAGCTGACTGATCGCAATTTCATATTCGTTAAAAAAAGACTATAGAGGCTCGGACAAAGGTAACCAAACCCCATATCAAAAAGATTCTTTATAAAGCATCATAGAATCGTTGTCTAAAGGTTCGTTCACCCTCATAAACTCTGAAGGGCAAACCAATTTACATTCTAGAGAACCACCATACATAGAACTTATGTCAAGTAGCTCGCCCTCGTCTATATCTGATGGAATATCAGCAACCTTAACATTTTCATTTCGAGATTTTGCCCTGCTAGCCCCTGAATCAACAACCTGAAATAACTCGAATTTTTATTTTCAAAGATTTTCCAATTAAAGTTAATAAATCGACAGCCTAGAAATGTGTTCAATTAATTAAATGCAAATTAATAATTCGTACAGTGATAAACCGAATCGAAAACCAACTGAAAAATCGAAAAATCAAATAAAAATCGAGATTTGGGCTGAATCGAACCGAAATCGAATCGAATCAGCCCAACCCACTTCTAGAAGCCTCTCCCCTCTATATCCAGCGCATGCCTCACTCTCCCCTTACCATTTCTGCGCCTCCAGTCCACCACCGGTACTGTCATCACCGCGCCACCACCTCCTCTTCTCTTCTTTTCTTCTTCCTTCTTTCTCTTCTTTCCTTTCTTTCCTTCTCCTTCTCTTCTGTGTTTCTGCGTTCCTGTCGAGAGACAGCTGCAGCAGAGCGCGCCACCACCAGTTCGAGCGGAGCCATCATACGCCACCAGTACTCCTCTCCGCAGCTTGTCGCCGCAGTACCTCCGCCAACACCGCTCCTCGGTTTTTGTCCAGGCGAGTACTCGATCTATCGCGCCTCAACGGATCCGTCGCTGCCATTGCCACTGTCGTCGCTCCAACGCGCCTCCGACAAGTCCGATCTGTCATCTCTGCCTCTCTCTGCCACTGTCAGTCGGATCCGGCCACCAACGTTCACTGCTCTTCAATCCGGCACACGTGAAAATCCCCGATTTAGTGAAATTCGACAAAAAAAATTATATTTGGGGTATAAATTAATTTTATTAATTTTAGTTAATTAATTTAATTTAATTAATTGTGGTTAATTAAATTTAGTAATTTTAGTTAGTTTAATTTTAGTAATTGGGAGTAGTTAAATTAATTTGAATTAATGTTGATTTATTGATTAATTAAAATATTTGACTAATTAAATTTAATTCTAGTATTACATAAATTTGTTAGGAAAGTTTGATAATAATAAATTTATGGAATTTAAATGTGGATTTAAGGTAGATTAATTGGCAGGTAATTTGAATTTATAAATTATGGATGTAAGGTAGTGTGGATATTGTGATTCGGATGGAGGAAGGGAAAAATTAAATTGATTGATTGCCCGATGGATGGGCTATGAGAACCTGAAAAATAATTGAATGAGTTAATTGATGGATAGTTAAATTTTAGGAGAAGTGCTCTCGAAATTTCGGTAGAAAATAAAATTAATTATAGCAATTAAATTACTTATAGAGATTAAATTATTTATAGAAATTAAAAATATAGAATAAGATTATTAGAGTGATAAATAAATAAGGAAACCCAATATATATCTATAAATATATATATAATTCAAATTAATAAGTGAATTAAATGACTGGTAACCAAAACTAGTAAACGAATATGAAATAGAATCTTCAAATTTAAAATTCTTAGAATTTTATTGTTTATTTTAGAGGTTTATAAAATTCCGAAATGCGAGGACAAAGGCTGGAAGCATGTAGCTAGAAAGGCAGTCCCCTTAGAGGACAATAAAGAACTATGAGTAGTGTTAGATAATTCGCATCATCCGCCTGCATTCATGCATTCACGGCTAAATGTTATCATGCATTATGGCCATATTGTGATGCATTATTTGTTGATATTAAATATTGCTTGATTACATGCGATGTGATATTGCTGTGCCTTGTTTGTGTGGAATTGGGATGAAGTGGGTCACCATGGGTTTGTGAGACTGTTTCTTTTACACGGATCCTGATTCTGATTTCTGTTATATTCTGTTACTGCTATATGGATCCTGATTCTGATTTCTGTTAGTCGAGTAAATGGGAGATCGGCGCCCTCGTGTGCACCTGATAATTCTGTTTATATGGAAACCGCAGAGTAGCCTCTTTGGGCGCACCTGATGATCTAGATTTGATCGCTGCCCGCAGGGTGGCCTCCTGTTGCGTGCGCCTGATGATCTAGATTTGAGGGAGACGACCGGGATGCCGCCTATCGGTATAAAAAAAATAGAGAGAGAGAAAGAAAAGAGAATGGAAAAATAATGAGAGGACCGGTCGTGTGAGGATTATACCGGTCAGCCAGAATGGGGGATTGGCTCCCTGGTGCACATGTGAGTGGATGGGCCATGTGGGAGGACGACTCATCGGGTTTCGGTGACTCCATTGACTAATTTCCACGTGATGTGATTATATGAAGGTGATAATAATTGTGATTGCTGTTGTATTGCCATTTGTGTGATAAACTGCATGATCATATACTAAATCGGTGATCAGATAAAAATATTTTAGCATCTGTGTGATTGTGCGGGGTGAGAGGGTTATCTAACCCTACTCATTGAGTTTGGCGCTCACCCCTGCCTACCTTTTTTTTTTCAGGTAATAGAAGAAAGTCCTATGGAGTTGAAACATTAATTATAGAAGACTGTTAATGAGAAAATAATGATGTAAATGTACAGGTAGAGTTCCGCAATTGTATTCCAAATGGGTTGTAAATGAATAAATAGAGTACAAATATTTATTATATGGATTGTACTTTGAATATATTTGTAAAATAAGTTACTGGGCCTGAATCCACAATTGTGAATAGAATGCGAGTTTTAAGTAATACAGGCTTACTACGGGCTTCGGGGGCCTTAAGCCCACCCAAGTCCTAGTGCCGGTCCGATCCATGGAAATGGTCGTGACACAACCGCATTATCCTTATCCTCGAATTGATCAAATAGAACTCGAACATCCTCCTCACTAGCTGAACCCATGATCCTACCATAAGCAAATAAAAAACAAAACATAGAGGAGAAAAAGCTAAAGAAACTTACTAGAGAGAAAGGGAACTTCTAGAAAGAGACACTCTGATGCTTAAGAAGGCCAGTGTGAGGCAAATGAGGTAAAGAAAGGGCCTTATATAGGCAGGCCGGGTACTGAAGAGTCATCCACAATTAATGAAATGACTTCTGAATTTCTCCTTAGGCAAACGAACTATCGCCTTGTTTCCCTAAGTAGAGTTGTCTCTTAACTGACAGATGCACACAAAAGTCTTCTTATCTAAACAAGACTCCTGCAACAATTCAAAATAATAGCTATATATATATATATATATATATATATATATATATATATATATATATATATATAAGATAAAGTAATAAATAATAAAAACGCTTAGTCACACTTTTGAACATAAATGACCAAAAACCAAGGAGGACTACTGATAATATACAATAATAAAATATGCTTAAGATAAATGTATTAATAGAATTATACACGATATTAGGCTCCTAAATAAACTCTAACTAACAAGTCACATAGGATTCCTACAATCCTTATCCTAATATAATTGTCTTTTCTCTCATATAAAAGACGAATACACAATTCTCTCAATACCCAATTTCTTAGAATATAACACAATTTATACAATAAGATTATACTTACAATAACAAGAAGACATGATTGCAAACTCAATAATTCAAAATCAACAGAAGCTTGATGTAATAATTCTTAGACAAAAGCAACAAATTTTTGATAGTTAAAGCAATTAAAACTAAATATATATAGTGGTATGGTAGGACAAATTCCTAACTAGAAAGAGATTAAATTTATAATATTAATATAATAAAAATAATAAATTAATATTATACTAAGAATAGGACTAAGTGTCTAATTATATTAGAATTT
Organism: Jatropha curcas; assembly: GCF_041381405.1. Lineage (NCBI taxonomy): Eukaryota > Viridiplantae > Streptophyta > Magnoliopsida > Malpighiales > Euphorbiaceae > Jatropha > Jatropha curcas. The sequence goes on from NC_143161.1 coordinate 22,989,190, forward strand.
TACTACATAGATACAAATAAATATTGGTTCTACATATTGATAAACGTCCATAGCTAAGTTAGTGGAAATTGTTGACGTTTGTTAACAATCAAATTGTTGACGTTTATTAACAATTAAAGTTTTTTTTTGGTAATAATAATTTATTTTATTTTTTAACTAAATAATAATAATAATAATAATAATAATAATAATAATAAGAATTAGATTAAACTTTATTTTCGTCAAAATTAAACTTTATTTTTTAATCAATAAAATTAAAGTCCTTAATGATATTTTTGTCAATAAATATACTTAGTAGGGGCATTTTAGGAACCCAATGTCCCTCCATTCGTACTTTTATATATACTAGTATTTCTTGTGGCATGCGTTGCACGTTGTTATTATTCGGTATTACTCATTGTTTATAGTAGACATGGCCATATTACGGTTTCGGGAACCGAAATTGTTGGTTCGAACCGGCCCGGAACCGTAACCGGAACCGGTGAGAACCGGAACCAAAACTGGAAAATTCCGGTTCGGTTCCGGTTCCAGAAAATTAGGAACCAGAACCGGCGGTTCCAGAGAACCGATCGGAACGGGACTGGAACCGCCGGTTCTCCAGGCTGTTAGAACCGCCGGTTCGAACCGGCGGTTCTAGCCATTGTAAACTATCAGACCTGGTTTTTTTTTTTTTTAATTTTGTTGTGAAATCTCTTAATTACCCCTCCCAACAGCCATAAACAGCTACATAACGGCTAGTTTCAAGGGTATTTTTGGAAAAATGAATTTTTGGATTTATTATAAATACCTCATTTTATTTACAAATTCATTAAAAAAAATCTCAACTCTCTCTACTTACTCTCTCTACAATATACTACACTCTCTACTTACTCTCTCTACAATATACTACACTCTACTCTATATTATTCATTTATTCTTCTCTACTCTACAATCTCTCTTATTAAGTTATTATTCTCCCTAATTTTTTTTATTCAATTTATTCCAAATTATATCTTATTATCATATAATGGCAAGTGGAGGAAACTCAAATTCGGGTAAGGGCAAGGGAAAGATTGGAGAATCATCTATCCCTACAAACGACATCTATGATATGATTCCCGACCAATTTAATTTTGAGGGTTATCAAAATGAAAATTTGGATATTCCAACTCAAGAATCTGAATTTAATGAGCAATTACAAGAAGATGAAGAGCAAGAGCAAGAGCAACGCGCACAAATTGTTGCAAGAGCAAGACAAAGTTCCGACATATTCGCCATTTATTTCACGAAAAAATTCAAAGGTGAGTAAATGTACGATGTAATTTGAAATTATTGTGGAAAATCTTATAAATTTAAACAAGCGGGCAGCTATGGATCATTTTGGAAGCATTTGGAGACAAAACATCCAACAAAAATAGGAGTTGATCGGTCTCAAACACAAATTTCCGGGTACGCTTCTAACCTTTCTTTATTTAAATATTCTGAAAAAATACAAAAAGAAGAATTAGCAAAAATGATTTCTATGGAACATTTATCTTTTAGTTTTGGTGAAAAAGTAGGTTTTAATAATTATTGTCAAAAAGCTTTAAATCCTTCTGCTAAAAGAGTACCAAGAAATACTGTAAAACGAACTATTCTTTCTTTATATAATAAAGGAAAAAAAGAGTTAGAGCTTTTATTTTCTCAAATGAAAATTCGTGTTTCAATTTGTTGTGATGTTTGGAGTGATCATTGACAAATGCATTCTTATATGGGTATTACATGTCATTGGATTGATGATGATTGGAAAATTCAAAAAAGAATTATTGGTTTTCGTGTTTTTGATGATAAACATACTGCAAATAAAATTTATAGAGTAATTGTTTCAATTTTAGATGAATATAAGTTGACAAAAAAAACTTTTTCAATTTCATTTGATAATGCTTCTGCAAATACTAGATCAATTATTGAACTTAAAAAAATTTGTGAACCAAATATTGGTGGAAAATTTTTTCATATAAGATGTGCATGCCATGTTTTAAATTTATGTGTACAAGATGGTTTAAAAATTCTTGAATCTTTTATTTCTCCAATTAAAAAAGCTATTTCATATTTATGGACACATCCCCAAGTGATGAAAAGTTGGGCTAAATTTTGTAAAGAAAATAATAAAAGACCAAAACATTTTCCAAGGGATGTCCCAACTCGTTGGAATTCAACATATGAATTACTAAACGAGTCTTTTTCTTATAAAGAATTATTATGCTTTTTTGTTACTAATAATATTGAGGATATTAATTTATATCCACAAAATTGGGAGATTTGTGCAAAAATTTTAGATATTTTAAAAATTTTTAATGATGCTACCTATAAATTTAGTGGGGTTTATTATCCCACATCTCATTTATTTGTACCTATGTGTATTAATATTGTTACTGCACTCCAAGAATTTCAAAATGATGATTTATTAAAAGATTGTATTTTTTCAATGAAAAAAAAATGGTTATCTTATTTTTAAAATATACCACCCCTTTATCTTGTTGCTATTGTATTTGATCCTAGATGTAGAATGGATGTTTTATGTGATTATTTGACTATTTATTATGAAGTATTAAATCTTAATGTAGAAGATAATGTTAATATAAATGTAGTAATGAATGAAGTTAAACAAAATATTACGCAATTATATAATGAATTTGTTCAAGTTTCTAGTTCATCTACTTCTACTTCTACTTCTTCTCAATCTAATATTCAACAATTTCCAACACAAAGGGTAAGTGGTGTTGGTGTTGCTCAACAAGTTTTACTACAAAGACAAAAAAGAACAAGGGAATCCAGTTCTATTTCTGAATTTGATAATTATCTAACAACTTCTTTTGAGTTTGGTGATGATTATGCAGATACTGATTTTCCAATTTTAGATTGGTGAAGTCGTCACGCAAATACTTTTCCAATTCTTTCTTTACTTGCAAAACAAATTTTAGCAGCTCCGGTCTCCACTGTTGCGGTTGAACAAGCTTTTAGTCAAGGAGGAAACATACTTGATGAAACACGATCTCGTATGACACCCGATTCATTAGAAGCACAATCATACGTGGATGATTGGACTAAGGCTGAACTAAGAGCCCAAGAAAATCCAAAAGAAAATGAAGATTTATATGATTTATGTGAGAAAACTGAAAAATAAAATGGATTTATTAATTATTGAGAACGTGGATACAAAAACAAAAAACAAAACCTTGATATCTTTCTTAAGCTTAGTATCTAGACTATTTATACAGAAAAACAGAGACTAAAGATAAGATAAAATCAATCTCAAACTTGAAACAGAAACCAACCAAATCTCCCAGAGCTTGCCTCTGAATTTTGCTAAAGTTCATGCAAAGTTTGATTTTTCAGAAAAATCTTGCAGTGGTTGAGTTTTTAGAGGATCTTGCGGAACACATTTTGAACTTGAACTGGTTACCGGTAGAACTATGTTATCACACAATATTTGTCCTTTGACTGAGATTTTTTGTTGAGAGTCTCCACCCTTTTCTCTCCAAGAATTACAGTCACCCTTATCTCGCCATTGACTCTCACTAATGTCGATATTTGAGGAGGAGGAACCAATACTTGAAAGGGAATTGTTAATATTCCCTCGCAAACTTTGTCAGGGCTTAAGGCAAAGTTTGTTACAGAAGCTTTGAAGAGTTGATTTGGACATTGGCTTTGTAAAGATATCAGCAACTTGACAATCAGAGGAAACATATTGTGTGACAAGCAGCCCACATGCAACCCATTCACGCACAAAATGATAATCCAACTCGATATGTTTACTTCGTGCATGAAAGACAAGATTTACAGTCATGTGAAGAGCACTAAGATTGTCGCAATAAAGTGTGGGAGGAGATGGCAGTTCAACGAGGAGATCTTTGAGAATAAAAGTCATCCATGTAAGCTCAGCCGCAGTGTGAGCCATTGCACGATATTCTGCCTCAGTGCTTGAGTGAGAGATAGTTTGTTGTTTCTTTGCACAGCAGGAGATAAGATTTTGACCAAGAAATGTGCAATATCCAGTAGTAGACCGTCTTGTCACTATGCAACCTGCCCAATCTGTATCAGAGAAAGCAGATAGATCAAGTGTAGTGTTGGCAGTAAAACTTAATCCCATATTAATTGTTCCTTTAACATATCGTAAAATTCGTCGAACCATTTTTAAATATCCCAATGTTGGAGCATGCATATATTGAGACATATAATTAACACTAAAGGAAAGATCAGGCCGTGTTAAAGTAAGATATTGTAAAGCTCCAACAAGTCCTCGATAATAACTAGGATCGTCTAAGAGAGTATCACTAGATGACTGTTTTGTTTTAGACTCAAGTGGTGTACTTATGGGCTTGCAATCAACCATATTGGAGCGTTCAAGGATGGTCAAAGCATAATGTGATTGAGACAAATGAAGGCCACTTATTGTTGTAGTTATTTCTATTCCAAGAAAATGATGAATCGAGCCTAAGTCCTTCATGGCAAATTCACTACCTAGCAACATAATGAATTTTGAAACAAGCATAGGATTTGACCCTGTAAGCAGCATGCCATCGACGTAAAGGAGCAAAATTAATGACCCATAATCAGAATGAAAAACAAATAATGATGGATCAGCCAAACTACAAAAAAAAACCATATTTAAGAAGAAAAGTACTAAACCGATCAAACCAAGCACGAGGTGCTTGTTTAAGACCATAAAGGGCTTTTTGTAGTTTGCAAACATATGACGGATGTTGAGGATCTGCCATTCCAGGTGGCTGTTGCATGTATAAATCTTCAGAAACTAACCCATGCAAGAAGGCATTTTTAACATCTAATTGTCGAAGAGACCATTTTTGAACAAGGGCTATAGTAATGATCATGCGAATTGTCCCTGGTTTGACAACTGGAGAGAAAGTTTCTGTGTAGTCTAACCCATCAATTTGATGATACCCCTTGGCAACAAGTCGAGCTTTTAGTCGATCTAATGACCCATCTGGATTCAGTTTGGATTTAAACACCCATTTTGACCCAATAACATGCATGTCTGGTGTTCGAGGAACTAACGTCCATGTTTCATTCTTATGAAGTGCTGCTAGTTCCTCGTCCATAGCAGCTTTCCAACCAGGATGAGCCAACGCAGCTTTTATGGTGTGGGGTTCACGTGGTATATTGGCTGAAGTGACAACGTTTAAGGCATAATTGGGATTCGGTTTGATTACACCTAATTTAGACCGAGTGACCATGGGATGGACTAACGACCTTGTTAGGGAAAGGCTATGATGGGAAGATTGTGGTGACTCACTCACAACTTGGGGATCTATTGCTAGAATAGACCCATGAGATTCTTGAGGTTCTGGTAAAGGATTTGTTTCAGGTGTGGTCGACAGACTAGGACTATGAGACTCAGTCTCGGCCATATTCAATTCGTCACTGCCTCGTGTGTCATTCTGTGGAGTACTGATATCAAATGGCAATAATGGACTTTGACATGGAGGTATGGAAGGGTCTGGAATTGACTCTGCAAAAGTAGATTTGTTAGTATGTGATAACCAAGTATCAAAAATAGTATTCACCTGCAATTGATTTATCACCGACTTATTTTTATATGGAAACACTGACTCATCAAAGACCACATGTCGAGAGATAAATGTTTTTTTGCTCGAAGGATGATAACATTTATATGCCTTATGTTTTTCACTATAGCCTACAAAAATGCAAAGAAGACTTTTTGGATCAAATTTATGTTTTTGTAAATCCCAAGTATAGGGAAAGCACTTAGACCCAAATGTTCGAAGGCAAGAATAATCTGGATGTGACCCATGAAGAGCAAAATATGGTGTTTCAAAATTAATTGCAGACGATGGTAAACGATTCATAAGATACACTGCTGTAGTGAAGGCTTCTATCCACAAGAATAAGGGTGCACCACTCTGAAACAACATTGTCATTCCTAATTCTCTTATAGTCCTATGCTGCCTTTCAACTAAACCATTTTGCTCAGGAGTATATGGGGCTGAAAACTGATGAACAATACCAGTTGAAAGAAAATGAGATGACAGTTTGTAATTAATGAACTCACCACCACCATCTGAATGAAAAATTTTGATTTGCTTGTTAAATTGTCTTGAAGCATATTTCTCAAAAGCTAAGTACACATCAAAAAAATCAGACTTATTACACATAGGAACAATCCACGTATACTTTGAAAAATCATCAACAAAACAGGCATAATATTTAAACTTTCCAATTGACAAAATAAGTGTAGGTCCCCACAAATCACAATGAATTTTTTCGAAAATACCAGTACTTGAGTGTTCTGAACAAGAAAAAGGTAAACGACTAAGTTTTCCTAATTGACAACTATCACAAAGATGCTTGGACCTTGTTGTACCAATGACATCAATAAGTCCTTTATTTTTTAACAAATTCAAAGCTGAAGATTGAGGATGTCCTAGGCGTTGATGCCAAATTTCTGCAGTGCCTGATTTAAATCGATGAGAAAAATATAATTCTGGTGAATTAGGTAGAACATAGAGATCACCCTTGCGTTTCCCTTTGATCACTGGCTGTCCTGTTTCCCGTTGCTTAACACAAAAATCAACATTAGTAAATTCACAATTAACAGGAAATTGTTCAGTTAACTGACTCACTGAAAGTAAATTTTTTGTTAAGTTTGGAACCAACAAAACATCATTGAGAGGTAAGGTTGATGTTTTTTGTTTCACACAAGCATCACCGATTGCAAGAATTGGCATGAAGGAACCATCTCCAATCATTACTAAATCTGTAATAGAATTTTTACGAAGGTTAGTTAATATATTAGCCTTACCTGTCATATGATTGGAAGCTGTTGTATCAGTTGTCCATTCAGTGTCAGCAACAGAGGTATCCAAAGTGAGTGCTGCAAGGGCTTGTGGAATTTCATTTTGTTGAGTGGATTTCTTTGGCACCCACCAACATATCTTAGCAACATGGCCCATTACCCCACAATACTGCATTGTTGGTCACGATATTGTTCCCTCTCTGGAGATGTCATACGACGTTCACCAGGGGGTGGAGGTCGACGTTGTGTATTTGCTGCCGATAAGTCTCTTCGTTGTTGGGCTTGGAACCCACGGCCATTAGAAGTGAATTTTTGGGATGATCCATGATAGCCTGAATGATTAAGTTGTGGGCGTTGCTGCTGTTGCCCGAAAAAAGCCGTATGATGAGTAAGAGATGAAGCTGACATGTCTGTGCGATTAGAGAATAAGTTGCGCCTTTGATCATGATTCTGTAACTGAGAGACTAACTCGGCATATGATGGTAGAGGAGACTTCAACATGGTTGTTGTGAATATTTCATATTGAGGACCAAGACTTGTGAGAAGACAGAACACCTTTTCTTTGTCAGAAACTGGCTTTCCAATGGCTGATAAATTGTCACAGAGAGCTTTGAAAGTACGGATATGTTCTGTGATTGTTGTGGTTTCTTCTTTCCGGAGATACCGAAGATTTTGCAGCAATGTGTATTCACATTCCTGTGAGTCTTGTGCATAAGCATTTTTTAGAGCCTCCCAAACAGCATGGGCTGTGTCGAGTCCAACAACAAGTGCAAGGGCCTCTTCCGAAAGTGTGCCAATAAGCCACCCTCGAAGAAGCCGATCTGTCTTTCGCCATTGTACAAATTCATCTGTTAGTTGAAGTGTTGAATTTTCTGTAGTTGTATTTGTATATCTATTTGGAGCAAGATCTTCATTTGTGAGGTGTCCTACTATGTCTTGACTCTCAGCAAGAGCCAGTGCTTGTTCACGCCACAAAGGGTAATTGTTTGAGGTGAGTCGAAGGGTGATAAAGTTGCCAACATTGAGAGATAGGGTAGAAGTAGTCATGGTGTGAAGAATGAACCTGTAACTGGTTTAGCTTAGTATCCACACAGGCTCTGATACCATGTGAGAAAACTGAAAAATAAAATGGATTTATTAATTATTGAGAACGTGGATACAAAAACAAAAAACAAAACCTTGATATCTTTCTTAAGCTTAGTATCTAGACTATTTATACAGAAAAACAGAGACTAAAGATAAGATAAAATCAATCTCAAACTTGAAACAGAAACCAACCAAATCTCCCAGAGCTTGCCTCTGAATTTTGCTAAAGATCATGCAAAGTTTGATTTTCCAGAAAAATCTTGCAGTGGTTGAGTTTTTGGAGGATCTTGCGGAACACATTTTGAACTTGAACTGGTTACCGGTAGAACTACGTTATCACACAATATTTGTCCTTTGACTGAGATTTTTTGTTGAGAGTCTCCACCCTTTTCTCTCCAAGAATTACAGTCACCCTTATCTCACCATTGACTCTCACTAATGCCGATATTTGAGGAGGAGGAACCAATACTTGAAAGGGAATTGTTAATAATTTATACGATGGGTCCTCAACGGGAACATCAACCGGTGGTGCAAATAGGGATTAAGGTAAAATGGGTGAAATTAGTATAAGGTAAGTAAGAACTACGTGGGCTTTGATTCCTCTAAACCCCAAGAGGATACGTAGGCAACTTAATTTTTTTTTAAAACAAAAAAAAAATTAAGTTCAAGCCCTTTTTTTTTTTAAACTATGTTCAAACTTTAAAAAAAAAAAATAAATTCAGTTGAAATTTTTTTTTTAAAAATAATTATGTTCAAGTCTTTAAAAAAATAAATTTAATTGAAGTATTTTTTAATTTTTTAGGTTTATTTTTTAATTTTTTATGTTCAAATAATTTTTTTTTTAAAACCGGTCTTCAAAATTTAAAATTTAAAATTATGCGATTCGCTGAAAAACCGATCAGAACCATCGGTTTTGTAACCGGATCGGAACCGAAACCGAACCTTTTCGGTTTGGTTCCAGCTCCAGTTTTTCTGGAACTGGAACCGCCAGTTCCAGAACCGTGGTCATGCCTAGTTTATAGTCATTAATTTATTCTTATATAGTATTAAGTACGACCTTCTAATTTGTCTCTTATATGCTCTAGATATTTATATAATGTTAAGATATGATTTTATGTATAACAACTTTAAATTAAAATTTATCTCTATTTAAGTAATATTCATATTATAAGCGAATAATATTTTTCTTAAACTAATTTCAATATGATAGGACAACATTAAAAGCTAAGTATATTTAATACAATAATTATAGACAATAAAATGAAAAATTATTATTAATTATAAGATAAGGTTAGACTTTAATTATCATCGATTTCTTTAAAAAAATTAAATAATATGATCCTATATTATTGGATGTTGATTTGAGTTCATGAATATCAAATAAAAGAAGCAAAACTCTAAAATAAATAATAATAATAAAACTCAAATATACCTGAATCTCCACATAAATAAATTTCAATTAAAAAAAGATCGTTTTGATTTTGGATTTGATACCGGTTTAAATTAATGACATTTGGATCTACAAATTTTGATTAATTGAAAGTTTTGAGGACCACATTATATCCATTTTTTGATTTTCTTTCTAGAGTATCTTGCTTTGATTAATTTATGTTATGGAGACATAGAGATATCTTAAAATCCTACAGTATGTGCAGTTCTTCTGTTTATAGAAGAAAATCATCCAACATGTTTTACAGGAATTGAAAATGATATAATATTATATGATATTTTGACAACCAATATTCATGGAAAAGAAAAGAAAAATTAAAATTGTTGCATTTATAAACATAAAAATTGAAAGACTTAGATATAGATAAATAGATATAAATAAAAAAATTCAAAATTTTGATATATATATATATATATATATATATATATATATATATATAAAAAAATAAAAGGTGTGAAACAATATTTTTTATATATTGTTTTTTTTTTATTTTTGCATGTTGAAGTTTATTTGAAAATTAAAATAATAATCTATTTTTTAAACAATTATCGTAAATAATAAATAATTGAAAATTCATTTAGAATAATATATTAAAATAATAATATTAAAATAATATTATAATATATATATTTTTTAATCAATTAATAAAAAAGTATTAAAAAACTCTAATTTATCAATTCCTAAAAATTCAAAACTATTATTAATTAACCAATGACTAAGGATATTTTAGGATTCTAAAACTTCACTAAAGTTATTATAAGCAATCCGATTATTCCCCTCCCCATTCCCATTTTTATATAGACTGGTCTTTTGTATAAACTAGCCTTTTGTATGGCATGTGTATATGCTTAAATTGTGCCCCTAAAAGGTTCAGTGATGATACAACATTTTTTTTATAAATTTGGATCGGGACCGCCGATCGGCCCGGTTCTTAGATCAATGGTCTACGGCTGAAATTATCTATGTGTTTAACCAATTTTACTTTTTCAATGTCACCGGGCGTTTCGCGACGAAATCAGGCTCGGGAAGCACGTCAAGCCCGCTCGGCACACTTTTTGGTGTACTGCCTCATTTCGCATGCCACCTAGTCTAATTTTATAAAAGTGGACCGGTCCCGTTGCGGGGCCTGACAGTGGCATTTTTGCCACGTCAGCTCTAAATGAGGCCGCTCCACCCTCAAATGTATATAAATAGACATGTGGGGTGAGCTTTAGGGCAGATTTTTTGGGGGATTATAGGAGAAACTATTGCTTTTTCAAAACTCAAACAAAAGATCAAAGGCAACAAGTGTTACCCTTTGATCTTTAGTAGAGATTTTTGTTTATTAAAAAAAACCTAAAGATCAATCAAAGAATCCTAAAAACACATTTTTAATCACTAATCTTAGATTATTGGATCAAGGACCAAAGGGTTGGGTTTCTTCATCCATTTTCATCTAATCTTCAAAGGAATCTCCAAAAGGTAGCTTCTGAGAACCTCAAGCCTATCTCTACACCTTTTCCTTTTCATTTTGGTGTCAAATGACCATTCTTAAACTTGGTTGTGAGGAAAACTGGTGATCAACCAAGAAAGATATTTCTGGGCACTAGTGGCGCTAGCCACATCCTATGGCGCATGCCACAACACTAGTGACCAAGCCACAGTGCTGTGGCACACGCCACTTCTTTCCAAACTTCTCAAAATGCACTTTTCTTATTTCTCTGATTAGGACAAGATCCGTGCGCCATTAACTATGGCGTGCGTCGCTTCTAGTGGCGCACGGAACTTCATTTTAGAGTCTCAATAACTCCAAATCAATAATCATGATTTGATTCTGAGATCAAATCGAGTTAAGCCTTAGCAATCCTTGCTTAAAAAGCGCATAGAACTCTTTTTTGGTCCGGATGAGTAAATAAACAACAAGAACAAGATTGAAAGCAATGATTGGTGTATTTGTTCATCCTTCAAGATGAACATCAAGATCATGAGCTTAAATCCTATTTAACCATTTAAATTCATGCCATTTAATTATTGTTCTTTAAATTCTCGCACTTTAAATTTCGGTCCTTTATTTTTATGCACTTTACTTTAATGTTCTTTAATCTTTTGTTAATTTAACCCTCTAACCTAAGCATGGAACATCCTAACATTATCATTCATCATTTCTATCATTATTGATTGAATGTATGCCTTATGCTTCTAGGAAAGCTTGTTATTATTTTGTGGTTATTGTTCTTTATCTTTGGATTAATGTTTTATTCATTGCGTTAAGCTCAATGTAAGGGGTCCATAAGGATTCCTATTATTGCTTATTTGTAATATTAAATTAGGTTTGAGAAATTTGAAGGGATGAGCGTAGATTGTATTATTAAAATGATTTTGTAACTTTTTTCTCCTCCCTCCTTTGTGTATGCCTTGTGTTTCATGTCTATTATGCTTACAATAATTTGTACGAATGACATAGTTTTCTAAAAATTGCATAAAAATCGTTTTACATCTCAATTAAAAGTTAATCGCATTATTAATTATTATGAATTAATGGACAATGAGGAGACCGATTTAATCGGGCAAAATGGTTGCCTAACACCTTCTCATTTCGTACCTAACTCCCGAACCCGTCTTTGGTTTAAAACTGGATTAGTCAATTCTAAAGAATCGACTAATTCGAGAATTTTTCCTAAATAAGGGTGGCGACTCCAAAATAAAAATCTTACCAAAGTAAAAGAACCTTTTTTTTGAGGATTAAACAGGTTTAATAAAAGAAAATCATTTTGATAAATAAAATCAATCAAGCTCGTTCGATTCGGTTCTTTCCAAATCACTTTTGGAAAAACAACATGTCCTCAATGTGCGTTGCATGTTACTATGCTTCATATACTCATTTTTTATTTATATAATATTAAATCATAAATTTTGTTTAGATTAAAATAAATACAAGTGGTTAATTTGTATTACAATTTGCCATATAAACTACTTGTAATACTACTTCTTATGTACTTAATTCTATTTTTATATAATGAAGTGGTCTCAGAATAATGTTGAACCTAATGCCTAGACTTAAACTTTAGTTCCTAATTTATAAATGCAAATTTTAAGTCCTAATAGGTGCCCAAAAAAAAAAATCAAGTCATCACTCAATCTCCAACTCCCTGCCCTCAATCACAAATCAATATCTATATACAAATATAATGAAAAATAATAATAAATTATTTTTACTGCTAAGTAAAAGAAAAAAAAATGAGAAAATGATATGAATTGATAATGAAAATCAATTTGGCTATGGTAACAGTATTACTTATCCAGTGCATTAGAGAAATGAATATGTGCACAGACACATAAATTCTTGAAACCCCCAAAAGTGACCCGAAGAAAATATATAGTTCTAGTTTTCTAAACACTATTTTCTTTTATGTTAAACAAACTTAGGATATAAGAGAAAAAATATCAAGAAAATTAAAAATCTTAATCATCAATAGACCATCTATTTATTGTAAAGGAGATATAAATCTTTTACTAAATTAAAATGATAGTAGTTACAAATTATTCAATGACGAAAAAGAAATAAAAAATTATTATTAAAAATAAAACTCTTTCAATTAATATTCACATAAAAAAAAACACGTTTCAATGTATATAGATATAGAAATAAATCAATAAAATATTATATATATTTTTTAAATTAAAATTTTAAATTGTTTGTCATCTGAGGTTTAATTATATAAATTCTATTTAAATTTACTTTTTTAAAAATATATCCAATCCAATCTTACAAATATAAAGAAAAAAATATTAATAAAAATAATATACTTTTTTTCTTCTTTTTTTCTCTCTCGTAAATAAAATATTATATATATTATATTTGAAAAATTATTTTTTAAAAAAAATATCCAATCAAATCATACAAACATAAAGAATATTCTTTTTTATCTATATCCTAAATATAATATTTTAAATCATAATCAAAATATAATAAAATATTTAATAAATAAAATATAAAAAATTTTTCAAATGTCTCATTATCATATATATTTATTAAAAAATAAATTTACTAAAAATAAAACTTAAAATTTTGAAATGCTTAATTATCTATATTTATTTATTTAAAAAATAAAATTTTGATTCGTTAGGAGATCTAATAGGCCGAAATAATACTCAAATTATACAACAAGAAATAACCATCTCCTAGACTCATCAAATTGATAAAAACACTTGTATCGAGATAACTTGAACTCGAGACATCTCACTCCTCATGTAAGTGAGAAGACAATCAGACCACACATGATTGACTTAAAAAATAATTTTATAGATATATCTAATCAACTAATAAATTAGCTATAACTAAGGTTATTTTAAGATATCCTAAATTTCACCAAGGGGGCTGTCAAAATTTTATTATTCCCTCGCCTATTCCCACATTTATATATAATATAGACTAGTGGTTTTTTGTGACATTGCACGTTGTTATTATTCAGTATAACTTGTTGTTTATATTCATTAATTTATTCTTATATAGTATGAAGTATAATTTTTTTTTTTTCTCTTATATTCTCTAGATATTTATATAATGTTAAAACATGATTTTATGAATAACAACTTTAAATTAAAATTTATCTCTAATTAAGTAATATTAATATTATAAGCAAATAGTATTTTCCTTAAACTAATTTTAATATGATAGGACAACATTAAAACTCAAGTATACTTAATAAAACAATTATAGATAATAAACTGAAAAAATTATTATTAATTATAAGATTAGACTTCAATTTTTTTTTTTTTTTTTTTTGAAAATGATAAGGTTAAACTTAATTAGCATCGATTTCTTTTAAAAAAAATCATAAAAGCATTTAATTATACACAATTGACTATTGATGAATTGGAATTTAGCGTTTTATTCATTTTTACACAATTAAAAGAGGAATATAATAATAATCACACAACACTTATATTAAGTAATTTTAATATATTATTATTCATTTAAAATTTTAAAATATATAAATTAAATACATATTTTTTGGATAAGTTATAAATAATTTAAATAGAATTGATTAGATGAACTAATAAATATTTATTAAAATTTATTAGATGAAATAATAAATTAATTATGTTATGAATTAATTGTGAAATAATATTTTTATATTTTTTTTTATTTTGAAGTTTATTTTAAAATTAAAATAATAATCCATTTTTTAACATAGTTAATATCATAAATAATCTACGATTGAAAATTCAATTAAAATAATATTATATACTTTTTTAATCAATGGATAAAAAGTATTAAAATTTATCTTTTATTAAAAACTCAAATTGATTAAAAATATTTTAGAATTTCTAAAATTTTTTATTATTCCTCTATTCACACATTTACATATAGCATAAATAGATTCATCACGTATTTCAATACCCAAAACTGCCACACAAATGATGCAAAGAAACATTAAAATCCAAGGGAATGTATTTCCCTAAATAATGTAACTTTGTCCATTTCTTCCTTGGATTGACAGTTGGATCCTATAACTAAAGATTGACTTCATTTCAAACGAGAGATGAATCACTGAAGAATTTTTATTTGGATCAATACAAAAGCAAATATATATATATATATATATATATATATATATATATATATATATATATATATATATATATATATATATATATATATATATATTTGTGTTTTAATATCAGTAATATCTGTAATACTTAATAATTTAGGTAAAATTATAATTAAATATAAATTATAATTTTGCCTTTAATATCCCAAAACTTATTTGTAATTAAGTCATACTTGATTCGATTTCTCGTTTTCACTTTCTCATATCCGTATATCTGTTTTTATGTGTGTGACCTTTTAGGTTTAAAATATGTTGATAACAAATATAAACTAAATTAATTAATTAATATTTGAAGGTCAAGTACATTGTCTAGCAATATGTCAAGACTAACCAAATATTTGAAAAGTCAAAGTGATTTTACTTAACATTTCAATGCATGATTTATCAGTGTAAATCTTTCAATGCATGATTTATCAGTGTAATTAATATCCCTTCAGAATTAATGTTTTGATTTAGTAATTAGGCATATCCATTTCCATTAAGTCGAGCAAGTGATCGTCTATTTGCATATGTATTATACTTTGTCAATTTGATCGATACTTCAAATCAAGGTTGTGTTTTTTTATTCTATGTATCGAAGATTTATTATTGACTTTCTATTAAAAAATATAGAATTATGTTTATCTGTATTATATATATCTATATGATTTGATCTTAATGAAATTTACAGTTTAATTTCTCTTGAAAAAATCTAAATTTAATTGGAAATTTTATGTTGTACTTTATTTAAACATAAACATAAATATGACATCACTTAAGAAGTTATCAACTCGCAAGTTACCCAATTTTCTTCAAGGACATTATAATTCCATGAATTAATTTTCTTAATTTGTTAAATTGGTTTTGCCCATATTACAAATAAGCTAATAAATATAGATACTACCCAACTCAAATATCTGTTAGCCAACATGGAAATATTGAATTCAAGAAACAAAATATATAAACGAGACAAGGAAAATATTGTTTCTCACTGTTAATTAGTTAGGTGTAGTTCCTAAAAGGAAGCATTGCCTTTGATTGTGAAAAATAAAACAGAAAAACTTGAAAAACAAAATATTAAAAAACAAAATAAACTGTCAGTATACCAGAATCTTATTTAAACAAATTATAATAACAATAAGCTTTAGAAAGAACATGGTGTGAATCATTAAATACATACCCTAAAGGAGATTTTACATAATTATTCAAAGCAAATTTGCCAGAAATCATCAATTTCATAAATAAAGACCATTCAAGAAAATATTTTGTTGCCCTTTCTCCTTCTCTCTTCATCTTAATCACTCTTGCCCTCCATGTCTACGAGCTCTAAAGAGTGTAAAACTTTCAATCTTGTGATCTGTACTGTGTTGGTTTTGTTCTGTACAATTTGCCTAAGCATAGCAAGTTATCAAACCCTAAAATATGGACCAAAGATAAGTACACTTTCCCTCAACCTATCATCCCTAACCTTTGAATCATTTTACGTGAGCCATTCAAAAAGATTGGTTGTTTCTTGGAATGCAAAGTTAGTATTTGCTAATCATAAATCCAATATAAATATTACAGTTCCACCATTTACTGCTTATCTTTCATATGATGGCACACCTATTTCGTGCGGGCGAATGAATAAAATACTGGGAATTGACACGAACCAAGAAACGGAATTTCGAATCCAATCCAATCGTCAAGGTTGTGAGTGGGAGAGGCTGTTCATGTTGAGTCCTTTGGCAGTAAATTTAACGACAGATGTAGGGCGTAAAAGGTTGAAGATGGAGATACAAATGGAACTTGGTGCTTATTATAAGCACGGAATTTGGGGTTGGGATGTGAAGCTGAAACCATATTGTGAAAATTTGATAATTGAATTAGGTAATCGAACAAGTGAAGGGAAATCAAAGGGTAAAATCAATAAGAGTAGTGCATGTAAAGTACCACAACCCCTGTGGTATTTTTAATTGTTTTAATTTTAAATATTAACAATTTTTAGATCAATTTAAATAATTGGTCTATTAAATTTTACTTCATCCACTTCATTTCAAGTGTGTAATTGTACAAGAATTTATAAATTTATTAAATAATCTTAATTCTAGAAAAATATTGCTCTAATTAATTACATTAATCTTTTATTAATTCTTTAAATAATTAATACCACTTAATAATGATAAAGTTTTAAAGAAAAAAGAATTAAGTAGTTAATTTTTTTAAATGTCATACACGAAATGGCTAAATCATGAAAAAGTAAACCGCAAACTTGCGTCTTGTAATAATTTAAAATTGGTAAAAAATAGGCTTTAAAAGCTTTATGCATATCTAACCAAGCAAGCATTAATCTTTTGCCATGGAAATCGATCATGACAAATTAAAACTTGAAGTATTTTCAGTAATTTTTCTTTTTTCAAATTCTATCATAGGTTGTTGACATATTCTTAAGAATCTAAATCAGTTAGTGAAAGAGATAAGGAAAAAAAAAATATATTTATCAGCAGTAGCCCCAATCATAGGTTGTCTATGAGTGGTAACACCTAGTGTCTACTCTTTATTTTGCTTCACCTTCACCTTCATTTACTTTCCTATATAATGCTTTTTTTTTTTTTTTATATATTGCTACTTTGTCTCCATATTTGGAGTTTTTTTTTTTTTTTTTGGTCACTCTTTGTGAGGTTCTATTACTAAATAAAAATATGATATTTGATTTTATTTAATTGGAGACTTTAGTGTTAGAAGTTGATGAGACTTTTAATTAGAAGGTTCATGAACCCAAATAATCAAGTTCATCCTAAATACATTACTTAGATACAATACATTTTATTAATTAAGTTCTCAAGTCTTTTAGTTTTGTATGTTGCTTTTATTGTAATTCTTATCAAGAAGCAACTATAAATAGATGTTTGTAAAGAAGAAAACATATAGCAAATTTCAAGAATTCCTTCTCTTGTCTTCTATTCTCATTTTCTAAGTTTACTTTTTCATATTTCTTAGCTTCAACAGTGGTATCAGAGCTCTCTTGATCTTTAAGGTCTGTGTAGTTTTATTTTTTTTCTCATGTTAAGTTCTAGTTTCTCTTCAATTTCTGGAGAAAATTACCAAATTTGGGCCATCAAAATGAAGGCTTACCTACCAGCAATGTCTCTGTGGGAAGTTGTTGAAACAGATGAAGAACAACCACAATTGAGAGAAAGTCGAACCATTGCTCAATTGAAGAAACATGAGGACGATTTAACAAAAAAACCAAAGGCTTTAACCTGCATTCATTTAGTAGTTTCTAAAGCAATTTTCTATAGGATAGTGGCCTGTGAAACACCTAAAGAGGCATGGGACAAGTTGAAAGAAGTATTTGAGGGGAATAATAGAGTTAAGGCAGTGAAGTTGTTAACTCTCAAAAGGGAATTTAAAATGTTAAAAATGAAAGAAGGTTAAATCGTAAAAGACTACTCCTCTAGGATTATGCAACTGGTGAATTGAATTAAATTATTTGGAGAAAAATTTGAAGATTCTAAGGTGATTGAAAAATTTCTGGTTACATTACCAGAAAAGTTTGAAGCCAAAATTTCAACCATTAAGGAGTCTTGCGACCTCAAAACTTTATCCATTGTTGAGCTCATTAGTAAGTTTCAAGCTCAAGAACAAAGAACTTCCATAAGGAATGAAGAAGTTAGTGAAACTACCTTTCGAGTAAAGCACATAGGCAAGAGGTTTAATGGCTGAGATTCAAGGAAGAAATAAAACGATAAGTTTGGAAAATTCCAAAGGAGAAAACTCTGGTTCTAGTAAATTTCAGAACAAAACTAAGTTTCCCCCTTATTCTATTTGTAAAAGGACAAATCATCTTGAGCAGGATTACTACTTCAAACCATTGTACCATTGTAACTTTTGCAACAGAAATGGGTACACAGAGAACTACTGCCGAGATAAACAAAGAAATAGAATTCACAACAGCAACATCAACCTCAACAACCAAATTCATTGGAGGAGACGATCAAAATAGGGATAAAGAATGTTTTATGACCTCTCATCTTCGTCATAAGTATGACAAGTTTACCTGGCTCAGTGACAGTGGTTGCACCAGCCATATGGCCAAGGAAGAATCAATTTTCTCTTCATTGGATAAGAGCTTCAAAAACAGTGTCAAGATGGCAGATGGAAGGAGATAGAAGGAAAATGTTCTATCATTATGAAAATCAAGCAAGTTAAAAACTTAATTTTAGATGTTCTGTTTGTTCCTTGTCTTGATCAACACCTTTTGAGTGTGGCACAAATGATGAGAAATCGTTACTCTCTTGGGTTTAAAGATACCTCTTGCACTATTTTTGATCCTTATGGACATGAAATAGCCAATGTCAAGGTGGTTGACAATATTTTTCCATTGAGCTTGAAACATGGGAGTCATCATGCTCTAAGTTGTAGTTCTGATGAAACATGGTTATGGCATAAGAGATTGGATCATTTCAACCTAAACTCATTAAAATTTATGCAAACACATGGATATATGCTTGATCTGCCTGAGATTTATGTTACCATCATTACTTGTAAGTCATGTTAGTTGGGGGAAAATGCATAAAAAGCGTTTCCAGTTAATCAGGCTTGGAGAGTGACAGAAAAATTGTAGCTAGTCCAAATTGATGTTTGTGGTCCCATGATTATTTTTTCTTTAAACCAAAGCAGATACTTTATTTTGTTCATAGATGATTCTACCAGATTTACATGGGTTGATTTCCTCATTTGCAAGTCTTAAGTTTTTTAACTATTCAAGAATTTCAAAGCCATGATTGAGAATCAAAGTGGCAAGAAGTTGAAGATTTTGAGATCAGATAATGGGAAAGAATATTGCTCGAAAGATTTCACAATTTTTCTACAAAAGTCAAGCATAGAGCATTAGTTTTCAATTAGCTATTATCAGCAGAATGGTGTAGTTGAGAGGAAGAATAGGACAGTTGCAGAAATGGCAAGGTGTATGATAGCACAAAAGAAATTGCCACAGCAGTTTTGGGCTGAAGCAATTTTTGCTTCGGTATCTCTCCTCAACAGATTGCCCACTACATTTGTGAAAGTAATGACTCCATTTGAGGCCTGGTATGAATCAAAACCTTCTCTCAAACATTTAAAGGTTTTTGGTTCTGTCTGCTATGTTCATGTTCCAAGTGTAAGGAGAAAGAAGTTTGATGAAAAAACAGAAGTGTGTTTGTTTTTGGAGTACGCTACTCACTCCAAAGGCTATAAAGTTTTCAATCTCAACACCAAGAAAGTAATTATTTGCAGAGATTT
Source organism: Jatropha curcas (assembly GCF_041381405.1). Classification (NCBI taxonomy): domain Eukaryota; kingdom Viridiplantae; phylum Streptophyta; class Magnoliopsida; order Malpighiales; family Euphorbiaceae; genus Jatropha; species Jatropha curcas. Next base: position 23,009,357 of record NC_143161.1, read on the forward strand.
GACAGTTGATGAAATGGCAATTTGGGACTAGAAAAAAGAAAAATTTAAAAAGGAATCAATTAAACTTGACTCATCCACGCAGAAATTGAAAGAACTAGTGAAGTTGATCTTGCAGAAGAAAGTGATCCAGACTCACCAGTCTTTAAAACAAAGTCATTAGCAGAGATATATGAAAGTTGCAACATTGTAACTCAAGAACTCACGAGTTCTCAAGACGCTGCAACACATAAAAAATGGAAGCAAGCTGTGAAAGAAGAAATCGTAGCAATTGAGAAGAATCAAACATGGGTTCTCACCTCTAAACCACAGGGCAAAAATGTGATTGGAGTAAAATAGGCATTTAGAATGAATTACAATGTTGATGGCACAGTCAACAAATAAAAAGCAAGCTTAGTCGTTAAAGGCTATGCTCAGTAGGCTGGGGTGGACTATGGAGATACATTTGCTCCTGTGCTAGAGATGATACTATAAGGTTATTGTTAGTACTTGCAGTATAAAACAGAAGGAAAGTATTTCATCTGGATGTGAAGTTTGCTTTTTGAATGGCTTACTTAAGGAGGAGATTTGCATTCACCAATGAGAAGGTTTTATAGTCAAGGGAAGTGAAGACAATGTTAACAAGCTTAATAAGGCTTTATATGGTCTTAAACAAACTCCCAGAGCCTAGTATGAAAGAGTTGACTCTTATTTACTCCTTTAAGGCTTCAAGAGGAGTGAAAATGAGGATACCATGTACTATGAACATCTTAAGCAGCTTGTGATATCCATTTATGTGGATGATATACTTGTTATAGGTAGTGATATTTAGTTGCTAATTGAATTTAAAAATCAAATGCAATCAGAATTTGAAATGTTTGATTTGGGATTGATGAAGTATTTTCTGGCATGGAAGTTCACTAGAAATCTGAAGGCATCTTTCTTACACAAAGGAAGTATGCTTGCGATGTTTTAAATTAAAATACAACATTGCAAGGGTGTTTTAACTCCTTTTGACTAGAATATGAAGTTTTCCTTTGATGATGGAGAACAAAAGGTGAATGCAATTGAGTATAGAAGTTTAATTGGGAGTTTATTGTATCTTACTACCACTAGACTTGATTTAATGTTTGCTACCAATTTACTCTCAAGATTCATGAACTCACCAAGCAAGAATCATCTTAATGCCAACTAAAAGAGTTCTAAAATATGTCAAGGCAACTCGCAACTATGTTGTTTTATACAGCAATGAAGGAAGCAGCAATGAAGGAAGTAAAACTTAAAGGATATGTCGACAGTGATTAGGCTAGTAGATGACAGTAAGAGCACAAATGGATACATTTTTTCTTTAGGATCAAGATCATTCTCTTGGAATTTCAAGAAACAAGAGGTGGTTGCTCAATCTACTGCAAAAGCCAAGTATGTTGCAGCAGCTTCTGCAACAAACCAACCTATTTGGATTAGGAAGTTATTGGGTGATTTGGGACTGATGCTGCTGAATCCTACTGTGATTTTTTATGACAATAAGTTAGCTACTGCCATTGCAAATAATCCAGTTCAACATGGAAGAACTAAGCATATTAAAGTGAAGTATCATTTTTTAAGAGAAGCCAAAAGGAATAAGGAGATAAAGCTAGTTTACTACAAGTCAGAAGATCAACTGTTAATATTTTGACAAAAGCTTTACCTTATAGAAGATTCAAAGAACCAAAAAAGTTGATTGGAATTTGCAAGGAAAGTCTCAAGGAGGAGTGTCTGAAGTTGATGAGACTTTTCATTAGAAGGTTCATGAACCGAAATAATCAAGTTCATCCTAGATACATTAGTTAGATACAATGTATTTTATTAATTAAGTTCTTAAGTCTTTTAGTTTTGTGTGTTGCTTTTATTGTAATTTTTATTAAGAAGCACATATAAATAGATGTTTGTAAAGAAGAAAAAATAGAACAAATTTCAAGAATTCCTTCTCTTGTCTTCTACTCTCATTTTCTAAGTTTACTTTTCATATTTCTCAATTTCAACATTTAGATCTTGATTTGCATGTGTGGATCTTCGATCAAAGGAGTCTGGTAGTGCGACCTATTCCTCCATTGATGCTATTGACACATAGTGGCAAAAAATTATATGTGTTCATCATATGTTGCAAATTCTTAAAAAATCAATCTAGGCGGAAAGATTTAATATTATATTTTTTAAAAAACTTTAGTTTCATTATTCAAAAGAATATGAATTCTTTTGTTTCGTTAAAAGATCAACGAACTCTATTAGCTACTAATAGTAAAGTTCTATGTATGGTGTATATGATTATTTGTAATTCTTGATATTATTATTAATGAATTACATTTTAAATAAAAAAAAAAAAAGAGAAAGAGGTAAGAAAAAAGTGAATAAAGAATAGCAATCTCGCTTTCAATTAAGAGCTATCAATTTCTAATTTTATCATACTTTCAATTTCTTATTTACAATGAATGAAAGAGCTAAAAAGAGAGACAATTCGTGCAATGAAAATTTAAA